>NW_004443994.1:1991926-2031087 GCF_000243295.1 Trichechus manatus latirostris
ATATAGTATTTTTGCTGTTGTTGTTTATTTCTTTTCTTTTTTTTTTTTTTTTTTTTTTAGAGTAGAATGTGAGTTTTTTGAAGACAGGGATGTGTTTGGCTCATTTTTATACCTCTACAACCTCACATAATGAGATACAGTTTTCTTGATGATTGAATGAGTAAATAAAACAATGAGTTAGAAAGGTGATGGGGTTAGATAAATTTTAAAGGCTGGGAATCCTGAGGTTCTATATTCTGTGATTCTAAAAATCATAGTTTTAAAGCATCATAAAGGTGAAGTTATGTGGTTTAGATGGTAAGTGATATGGAAATTCAGGATTCCCCCACATTGGTGGTGGGGAAGTAAGAACCAGGTAGTCTTTTGTTTGACTCATTTAATATTTTAAACATAATATTTAATGCTGTCACTAAAATAAAGTGAGCCTCCACTTTTCTGGATAAATAATTTTATTTGAAACCTCATAAATTCCACTGAGAAAAGCTGCAGTATACTGCCTCTTTTTAGAGGCAATTTGAGATTCTCAGAACTTAGAACAACAAATGCCCCTCCCCTTTTCCCCATCTAGGTCTACCAGGAGGTCAGAAAGCCACAGGTACCAGCTTTGCTGGCTGTTTCCCAGTGATTCACTTTCAATTTTAAAGAAGCATTATCTGGAGTCATTAAATTAACAACACTCTCCAGTGCACCCCCTCTGTCATCCATCTGCTTAAGACACTTGTCAAATGATATCCTCCTGTATCTGCAGTCTTCATCTGATATTCAAAGCTATTGAACTTGCCTCCAAGGTAGTCCACCTTCTGTCCCAGGCTACAAAATTGACTCTCAGCTTTCAATTCTAATGACTATGTAGTGTCTAGTAGTCCTTCCCCCTCCCTACCCTTCAATAAGGATCTGGTATCCTTAGAGTACATTTATACTTTGGTGGACAGAGAATGAAGAATGCTTTAGGGATCAGAATATGTAGAAAGATGCTTCTAAAAGAGACTGAGATTGTTGTTCTCCCTTTCCCTCAACCACAGAGTCTGAGCCCTGGGTCATCTTACCCTTTCCCATATGTCACTTCATTTCTTACAACTTGCAATCTCCCTTCCATCCTCATCCCTGTGAATGAAAATTTTTAAAATGCTTGGCTTGGTACCAACCAAGACCTTGACTTGGCTGAAGGAGAATCAAAACACAATCCTTTGGTCAATCACAGAGGAATTCGGTAACTATAAATGGGATAAGGTGAGCAAAACTACTTTGGTTTTTAAACACAATATTTCTATAAAAACCTTCAATGGCTTGCCTTTATTCAAACTGCTTAGACTGGCAATCAAAATTCTACACAATATAACCTCAACCTCACACCTTCTCCATCAAATCACAACTACAAACCTCCACTCCAATCAGACTCAATTTCATTGTACTGTGAAAGGCCAATTACATGTTCTCCCATTCTCAAATCTCTGCTCATATCTTCTGCCTGCCTGGAAACCCTGCACCATTCCTTTCTGAATGTCTTCTGTTCTTCCTTCAAGACTCAGCTCAAACTTCAGTTTCTCCATGAACATCCCTGCAGTTATTGGCATCCTCAGTCTTGAGTGGGCCCTCATTTGGAACTCCTATAGCAGTTATTTTCTGTATCACTCATACGACACCTAACATGGACTGTTTTTCTTGCTACCCTTCTAAAGCAATGGTTCTCAATCTTTATTATTCATCAGAATCATTTGGAGTGTTGTTAAAAAGATCCCACTAGCTCCACTGAAGAGACTCGGACTTAGCAGGTGTAGTTGGCGACATTCCAAAGATGAGCCCACCAAGATTCCGTCCTCTTGTTTATTCAGTCAAATACTAATCTAGGTACTGTTAAGAAGACATTTTGCAAGTGTAATTAAAGTCTCAAGTCTATCTGGTTGTCCTAATGTAATTAACATGCGTCCTTTAGAAGCAGAGAGATTACCCTGACATGTAACAGAAGAGGAAGGCAGAGAGATTCATTCCAAGCATGAAAAGGACTCCGTGTGCCTTTGCTGGTTTAAAGATGTATGGGGCCATGTGAGAAGGAATGAAGGAGGCTTCTATGAGCAGAGAGCAGCCTCCAGTTGACAGCCACCAAGGAATTGAGTTTTACCAACAACCTGAATGAGCTTGGAATTGGATTTTTCCCCATAGTCTACAAATAAGCACCTAGCCTTGTGAGACTCTCATTTTGGCCTTGTGAAACCCTAACCAGAGAACCCAACCTAGCCTGTCCAGACTTCTGAACTTTACAACTATAACATAATAAATAGATGGTCTTTTACGGTGCTAAGTTTTTGGTAATTTGTCACACGGCAATAAAAAACTAATACAGTAGATTTGGGGTCAACCCTAGGAATCTGTATTTCAACAAGTAGGTGGTCCCTGACCTTAATTTGAGAAACCTTGTCCAAAAGTTTCATATTTGGCATTCTACCTGTCCAATTAACTAGGTTCACAACTAGTTTCTTGCTTAGGAAAGTAATATATTTCCCTCTTTAACTTGTCATTAATTCTGCATCACACTGAGAGTCCTCACCTGGGGACTCGTGGATGTCTTTTCAACTTTGTAAAATTCTCCAAAGTGGATAAACTATTCACACCGCAAATGTAATACCCAAAGCCTGTGTTTGGACAAATCCTCATTCATTGAGAAGACAAAGAAAATGCTATAAAGTCAAAGGACAATGACTTCTGGATGGGCCAGAGCTTCTTTTTAGCTGTACATTGGCCACAACACAGTAAACAAGATCCCTCAGTCTATTAATCAAGGTTTGCTCTGAAATCTTGACAAGGGTACCCCAAAGCTGGAGTTATAAGTGCTATTCATTATATTGGTCTCTCAGCATGACCAGCCACCTCAGGTGTTAAAAGAACACTTTCCAGGTAAACAGCCTGTTTTGCAGGCTTTAAAAAAATGTGAGGCAGAGAAGAACAGGGGCTTAAAATTCCTGAAAAGTTTGCTATTTTATCATCATGGGAACCTTCCCAGCTTGCTCCATGGTGGCAGTTGAGCACAGCCTTTCCAAGAAAGAGAACCGTCAAATATTAGCGATGGAAGGGAACTTAGAGCTCATCCAGTTAAGCTCCCAGTCCAATCTCTATTGTACTGTCTCCAGTGACAGGGAGCTTACTACTCCACAAGGGAGCCTAGCCTATGTCTGGAACGTGCTGTTAGACAGTGCCCCTTTAGGCTGAGCCATCATCTGCCTCACTCTATCTTCCTCCTGCTGGCTTTAGAGCTGCTTATACAGTCACTTGGCTCAGTAGTAGAATTCCTGCTTTCCGTAAAGGAGATCTGGGTTCAATTCCAGTTAATGCACCTCATACACAGCCACCACCTGTGAGTCAGTGCAGACCTATGTGTTGCTATGATGCTGAACAGGTTTCAGTGGAGCTTCCAAACTAAGACAGACTAAGAAGAAAAACCTGTCAATCTACTTCCAAAAATCAGCCAATGAAAACCCGATGGATCACAATGGTCTGATCTACAACCCGTCACAGGGATGGCACAGGATCAGGCAGTTTTTCATTCCATTGTGCTTGGGGTTGCCATAAGTCGGAGGCCAACTCAATGGCAGCTGACAACAACATGTAGCCACTGCATAGTGCTAATCTGACTTGGAGCATCCTGTCAACATTTAAAGACCACCATCGTACCCCACACTTTGCACTGCATATTTTTAGGTAAATATCGCCATTCTCTTTGATCTTGTTGGATATTGTTTCCACACCATTCCACGTGATTGGTCTCTCAGAAAATTAACCACATCGGGAATAGTGGGGAGAAAGACCTAAGAAAGGCAGAATATTTACAAAAACAAGAGATGATAGTGAAGTAGCAAAGAGGAAGAGAGAGACAAAAAGAGAAATGGACACTCTTGGGGGCCAAATAGTAGCCAATCCTTCATAGCTTTAAAGTTCAAAAAGAACAGACAGGATTTGAAGTAGTGTATTTGAGAGCACTGCTACCAGGGACAAGTTACCCAATAAGCAAGGTACGCACGGGTTTACTTGTGCTTACTTACTGATCCGTAGCGCACAGTTTCACCTGTTTTTCACCACATCAAAGATGTGGTGCAACCATGTGAAACTGTGTGCTACGGATCAGTAAGTAAGCACAATTAAACTGTGCATACCTTGCTCACTGGTTAATCCACCTCTGACTGCTATGTTAAAAACAATAATAATTTCCTATCATCACTGCACTGTTTTATAGACCCTACAGCATTCACGTCCCTATTTCTGCCAGAATCATAAAGCAGCTGCAGTCACAGCCTTAAGGGAGTCTCTAACCTGAGCTAGAGAACAAAGAAAATTTTAAAAGACAAAAAGAATCAATTGCAGAGGGAGGAAAGCAGTACACAGTCCCTGTTTGTCCAGATAACATAACATAGCCTTTCTCTTAGGCGGCAATATCTGTAAGTCTGAAAAACTAAATATGTACAGTGATTACGTGTCTAGACAGACAGACAGTTCTAGACAAACCGTGGGGCTGAATTTTTATGCTTTGGAAGTCTTTTAAGCAAAGGTATTACTGTGGAGGTTTCACATCGCACATGCCGGCGGCTTGGATGCAGCAGGAATTGAAGCAAGCCTTTTCAGGCTCTGATGGAAGGGGAAAGATCTGAGTTTACAGAAAAGTTTCTTTCCTGGTTCCCCCTCCCCTCCCACCAGCCCGGTACAACACCTGTCTCATCAGCAGGGGCACTCTGAAGGGATGGGCCTCCGGGCACCTCAGTCCCAAGATTCTCCATGCCTCATTCTTCATCCACGCTGCTAGTAATATGCCATCACTGGCACAGTTACACCTGAACACTCTGGTGCTGCCAAACACCTGGCTTGATTTTCCACTGTCCAAATGAAAAATAAGCATAATCTGCTTTTTGAAGATACAGCAAATGAGGGAGTTCATGACAAATTGTGTTGGTTTATGCAGAATAGTGATAATAAGATACAAATGAGAATTTTTTGCTTAATGAATAATACTAATCACGTTTCAACAAATGCTGTGCCCTTCTAATTAGAGAGACTGCATAAAATCAGCTTCATTTATTTGTGACTAGTTATACAGAGTTTAAATATTTACTAGAGATTTACTCAAATGTTTGAGAGGATTTTAAATATTTCCTACAGTAGATGCGGCCTGCCTAGTTCTGTGGGGTGTGGTGACAGCTTGAACTTGTGGCAGCTTTCTGGTTCTGCCCTGTGTGTCAAGAAAATCCTGGTTTCAAAACAAAGAAGAAAGGGTCTTATTGATTTACATACTAATTCTCCAACTGTTACTCATTTTCTTGATTCCAGCTTCCAAAGTTGCACTCCTAACATTCATCACTGTAGTAGACCAGAGGGGATGAGCGTCTTTTTCAATAAATTATAGGAACTATGACTAATTACAGTGATATTAACTATGCAAAGTAATGTGTAACTTAAAATGGATATGTTCATCATTTCAAATTATGCCTTTGACTTTTGATGGTCTAATACCGGCATGCTCTTTTTGTACTGGATGTATACTATATTTTCTAAGAATCTCTTTGCAATTCTAGGATCTTCTCGTGAACATACTGACCTGCTAAAAATAACCCTCTTGAGCCTCTTAGATGACCCAGAGCAATTAAAGGGAAGACAAGCAGAGAACCACGAGATGCTAAGAAGCAGGGAGAAATATATATGTTATGACTCTCTGGCATGGAATTAGATATAAAAGAGCTGGTCATGAGAAGCTTTGGTGAAATGTTTTATATTTGTACTTCTCAAAGCATTTTCACTGAAAATTATTTTTATTTAATTCTAATGGCATCTTGGAGACCTGGTGGCACAGTGGTTAAGAGCTCGGCTGCTAACCAAAAGGACAGCAGTTCAAATCTAACAGCTACTCTTTGGAAACCCTATAGGGCAGTTCTACTCTCTCCTATAGAGTTGCTATAAGTCGGAATCAACTTGATGGCGATGGGTTTGGTTTCGGTTTTGGTAATGGTAACTTTGGGAGTTTTAGATATCTGTGTCCCCATCTTCTAGATGAAGATACTGAGGCACAGAGAGGTCAAGTGATCTTCCCAAGGCCCCAGAGCTAATTAGTGACTCTTATGCATTGAGTTGTGTCTCCCAAAAAGATATTTTGAAGTCTTAACCCACGTATCTGGGAATGTGACCTGGCTTGGGAATAAGGTCTTTGAAGATGGTATCAGTTAACGGGTCAGATCGGAGCAGGGTGAGTCTTAATTCAATATGTGTGCTGTCCTTATAAAAGACAAAAAGAGACAGAAAGAGAGATGTAGAGGGAAAACGGTCATGTGAAGACCAAAGCAGATATTTGGAGTCATGCCAAAGAATGCCAAGGATCATCAGTCATCACCAAAAGGTAGGAGACAGACACGGAACAGATTCTCCTTCAGATCCCTCAGAAGAAATGGACATGGCCAGCATCTTGATTCATGACTTCTAGCCTTCAGAACTGTGAGACAATAAATTTCTGTTCCTAACAGCCCCCCAGTTTATGGTACTTTTTTATGGCGGAGACTAATATAGTGACATTGTGGGACTAGAGCCCTGATTTCCTGCCATCTAGTCTGTGTTACAGTCTCTACACCAACTGTACTGATATTTAAGTGTGTTGTTTAAAGAAACTTCAAAAAAACTTCCAAAATCTGCCCTTTACTCCAGCAGTGGAGTGATTTGTTCCAACGTTCACTCATTCAATCTACAACCATTTATCACACATCTACTCTATGCCAGATACCATGTTAGGTCCTGCAAATACAAGGATGCAAATACCCTGTGGAGCCATCTTCTGGTGAGGGAAACTGGCCCAAAGGCAAAGAATTATCAAACACCATGAAAAGGGCTATAATAAAGGTTTGTATAAATATTATGGGAACACAGAGGTGAGGGGAATTGTTTCTGACTAAAGGGTGAAGAGGGAGGTGGGCAAGGAAGGATTCTCCAATGAGGTGATGGTTAAATTCAGTCTAGAAGACTTCATTGGATTTTTCCAGGCAGACAAGAGCAGAAAAAGCCTCTCACATGCTTCAAAGAGCAAAGCATGAAGGGCATAGTGCATCAGAGAGGAAGAGGCTGGAAAACTAGGCTGGGCATTTGTGGGCAGCATTATATGTCATCCTAAGGAGTTCAACCTTTATTATGTGGTGATGGAGAATCAGTGAAGGGTACGAAGCAGAACAGTGATGGGGACAGCTCTGTTTCAGCAAGGTCACCCTGGAGAGGGTGTATAAAATGGCGTGGAAAGGAACATATTGGAGGAAAAGACACCAGGTAGGAGACTCTTGCAATGCTGCAGAAGCAGGTGACAAGAATCTGAGTCAGGACAGGGGAAGTGACAGCCAGGGGCTTGGTAATGGAAATGAATTTGAAAGATATTCAGGAATAGAATGGTTTAATGAATTACACTGATGACATATATAAGCATATTTTACCCAATCTCCAATTTCTCTTTGTTCCCTTGGTTTTTATGTGATCTGACTCATTATCCCATAAACCTTTGGAAGGCAGGAATGAATGTTTGTCAAAGGGAAATTCTTGTTCTTCTCTTGAAATTGCACCTTGTACAGTGCCCACAATGTAACAGGCATATTCACGGATAAAGATTTTTGACTGGCATGCTGACATGTTGTGAAATGATGGACTTCACTCCAACTTACAAAGAAACCAACAACTACATCAGAATAAAAAATACTGTGCCTGAAAACGCATATGCTTATGGAAGAATATATTAAATTCCTAAATATACCTTCCTCTAGATGACAATTACAAACAATACAACAAACTTCAAGGCAAATATTTTTTCCAGACTATAATAATATATAAACCAGATTTTAGCTGTTTAAGATGGCATAACATATCATGTTTCAAGATGACTTTAGACAACACTTAACTCAAAGTTAAGAAAATGATTATATATAATAGGCAGTAGAGATAAGTGGGCTAAGGGTGCCGATTCTGGAGCCAACTGCCTGTCTTCAAATTCTGACTCTATCATTAACTAACTGAATGATCATGGGAAAGTCATTTATTCTCTCTGCCTCAGCTTCCTCATTTTAAAAAGGGAACTAGGAACAGGACCTACCACAAGATTTGTTATGAATATTAATGAGTCATTATTATGTACAGAGCGTAGAAGACTATTTGACATTATTACTATCATTATTGTTACAATTGTCAGGTTAGAGAAAAGTCCTACCCTAGAGCAAACAGGCTCAGGATTTAACAGGATGTGGTTATGACCAAAATAGTCTGAGTATCCTCAAAACCCAATATAAAATAGCATCATCATTATTAACTGTACTGAGAACAAACGAATTGTCTTTAATCATAACTAGGTTTCTGACTTCAGTGGGAAGACATGGTTGATTTTGAGAACAGCAATCCCAAGAGGTTAAACCAGTTTCAGAATATTTTTCTAGTCTTCCTTTAAAGGCTACTAACTAGAAAGCATCCCTTAATTTATATAAACACTTTTTTGAACTTAGTAATATTGTCAGTCTTGGGGTATGTTATAGATTGAATTGTGTCCCATCAAAATATGTGTTAGAATCCAAGCTATTCCTACTGAATGACTGTCCTACCCTTTTCAGTTTCCTTAGGTCTTTCTATGTGGAAAAGGAGGTAAACAAGAGTTGAGTAGCTCCTCCCATATATTTTGTTACATTTTACCATCTTTTCCAAGTGATACTACCCTTTCTTCTTTCATTCTCTCTCCAGACATGGGCCTTTAGCCCTCCTGCCACTCTCACTGGTTCCTAGATGCCTGTCTATGTATTCCCCAATAGCGGTACTGCTTCTCTGTTTCTTTTTATCCTCATGACAACTCTTCTTTCTCTATATTCAGGATTTTAGATTTCCACACAGATTCGGTTTTGGTAAGCTCTTTGTTATTCCTCCAACCTATTAGGTCTTCTGAGTGACATGTCTTTCTGTTGCCGACTAACATGTACGACTTCACTTTGCACTAGGAAGCACCTTCCTGTTGGTCCTGTGAATGTGATGTAATCGAATCGAATCTAATGCAATCACCTTCTATAAGGCGATCTAATGTAATGTAAACAATCAATCAGTTGAGGTTATACAGTGAAACCTGTAAGAGCGGGAACTTGACCAGACTGCCTTGTTTTTCCAGGTCTCGCAAGTTTTCCGCCTTTGACAGGGCACAGTCTTACCTCTTTTCTGTTGCTCTCTATTAGTGGAAAATATATGAGTTTTCCTTCTCTGACAGGTTTCCACCTTACACAGGTTCTGGCTTTTGCAGGTTTTACTCTACCAGTGTAGGGTAGATCCTAAACCTAATCACTTCTGAGTTATAAAAAGAGCAGAGTAGACACAGGCACACAGACACAGGGGGAAGACAGACACTATCTCACATTGATGAAGGCAGATGACTCTAAGGCCCAAGAACTCTAAGGATTGCAGGTACCAGAAGCTGAAATAGACAAAAAAGGGTCTCCTCCTAGAGCCACATCCTGAATCCCGATTTCTGGCTTCCTGAACTGTGAGAAAATAAATTGCTGGTCTTAAAGCCACTCACTTGTGGAATTTCTGTTACAGCTGCACTAGGTAATTAAAATAAGGTTAAAAAGTCCCCCCCCTTTTTTTTTCTACCCACAACATAAAGCAGTACTGCTTTTCATCTGTCCTAGGTCTGTCCTGTCAATCCTCAGTCTCCTGAGATTTGATGGCTAAATCTGTGCTTCGAAATAAAGAAAATATTTATCAATCACATAGTAGATGTTCAATAAATGTTTGCCAAGCTAGACTCCTACTGTGAGCAAACACTGCACTAGGTACTTTTCTATAAACACACTCCTATTTGGTCCTCATGACACTAGGTAGGGCAGGGATCATTATCTCTGCTGTGCAGACAAGGACTTGGCTCAGAGTCACATCATCAACAGGCCCTGAAGGGATTCATCCCGAGGTCACCTGACTGTGAGGCCCTGAGCCCAGACCAGTGATTAAGGTAACTCTCAGCCTTCTGCCCCTCATGATGAAGAATCTTATTTCTCTTAGACAAAGTTGGTCCCTCTAATGTGTTAATTATTTTAGTTAGGCTTTCCTCAAAATGTTCAATTCCATTATATCTTTTTTCTTTTAAGGCCTATCTCAGCAACCTCAACAACATGCAGAAATTCACATGCAGATACATCAGTGGTGGAGTAAACAGAGAATTTTAAACAACCCTCTAAGTATATAGTGTCCTCATTTAAAAAAATCAATGTACCGAGGGTAGGTGGAAGTTCAAACACTAGTATGATTTCTGGCCTTGGTCATCTCCAGCACCTTTCAGTGACTGTATGGGCTTACATTTTATTACTGTTATAAAATAACGATTAGTTGATTAAATAGAATTCAAAAGATCATTGAACGTTAAAAAAAAAATGTTTAATGAAATGACTTTTTAAAAACACCCACTAACTGTCAGATGCCTTTCAAAAATATGCAATCCATCCTAATTATAACAGAACAAACAAAACAAACAGCAGAAGCCTTTAGGGTCCCGGAGATCATAAAACTTTCGGCCTCTTTACTGAACCAACAGCTTGAAGCTCCGCTTCACCCCTGGACAGTCAGCACCTCAGGCTGCGGCCTTAAAAGGCAGCCTGCAGAGGCTGGGACTGAAGTTGTTCTGGCAGCAGGAGGAGGCCCCAAAGGCAGCTGATTATTTTAAAATGTGCTTTCATTCTGCTGCTTGCAGCTGTGAGTTAATTTTGTTAAGAAAACAACCATTTGCTTCTTTAAAAACCCAGGTTTTTTTTTTTTTCCCTCCCTCTGCAGAGCAGCTGCAACCAGAGCCATGTTGACTTCAAAGACCCCCTGTCTGCCCGAGAGAACCTCTTTGGGAGCATGCCTTCCTCCCCAGCGGCAATCAACACTGCGCTCCAGAAGGCAGAAGCTTCCAAGGCTCTCCTCATTGGCTGATTTGTGCAGACAGACAAGTGGATGGGCCAATTGTAGAACTGTAGACTTTTAGCTCAGCCGCTAACGGAGGTTGGAAGTTGAATCCACCAGCGGCACCTTGGAAACCTTATGGCGCAGTTCTGCTCTCTCCAATACAGTCAGTGTGGGTCAGACTGGACAGCACCTTTTTTTTTTTGTTTTTAGTTTAGAGTTTGAACTTACCAGCAGCTCCCTGGGAGAAAAGACTGGGCTATCTGCTCCTCTGAAGATTACAGCCTAGGAAACCCTATGGGGCAGTTCTGCTCTCCTACAGGGTCACTTTGACTCAGAATCAACTTGATGGCACAAAACAACAACAGAGTCCTTAGGAAGTCCTTGAGTGGTGCAAATGGTGAACTTCCTTGGCTGCTAACGAAAAAGTTAGAAGTTCGAGTCCACCCAGAGGTGCCTTGGAAGAAAGGTCTGAAGATTGACTTTTGAAAAATCAGCCATTGAAAACTCTATGGAGCACAGCTCTACTCTGACACACATGGGGTCACCATGAGTCCAATTGACTCTATGGCAACTGAGAGGGTCCTTAGTAGTCCTCTGATCTAACCCTTACCCCCTTTACAGATGAGAAAACTCAAGGACACAGGGGTTAAGTGACTGGCTAAGTGGATGATGGCCCCATAGTACATATAATCCAGAATTAGAGAGCAATGGGGTGGTGGGAGATAGGGATGGGGGTACCAGCATTAGACAGATCCACCAGGATTCTTCTTTCCCATGGCAGTGTTTATAATAGTTGTCCACATGGCATGTTAAAAGTGTGTTGCTTGGCTACTGGTTCCTTTGCTCCCCTCCAGTTCCACTTCAGAATCAACTTCTCTCTAGAATTCTGGACTACTTCTCTCTTCACATTCACCATTTCCCTCAGGCCTACCTCCCTCAAAAAGCACCCCATTGATTAAACAGGCTCATCCATGCCTCTCATCACTGCATCATGTGATATGTCCTAACCAATGTGATATGACTCTAACTCATTAGATGTTAATATGTGCCTAGTGTAAATTTACTTCTAGCTTTTGGGATCCACATTGCTTGTGGAGTTTCTTCCTTTGATTACACTGATCCTACTGCCAAATTAGGGAAGGGAGTTCTAGATCTTGGCTTTGAAGCATCTCCTGTCAGTGCAAGATAACCAGTGCCTCTGTAAATTTTCCCAGGTTTCCATATGTTTAGAAGGAGGCACACAGTGATAAACAGTGGTATCAATCCCATCTCTGTCACTGCCCCGTTCGCTACAGAATAACTCTGCCAGTCACTTGCCAATCAGTTGCACAGAATGTAGGTTGTGCCTTGCCCAATTCAAGTCTCCTAATTAATGGAGTGACAAAATTTTGACATTTTGTTGGCTTCTCTGGCTCTTATGGGAATTTGGGGGATAGGATTGAAGAGGGTTGAGGAGAAAGGGAAGAGTGAGTAAGGAGAGAGCAAGATATGCTGATCTAATTGGCCTTTGCCAGTTTTTAGCTAATAGCAATTTTTTTTTTTTAATGAATGATCTTTCCTAACTATAAAAGCAATGTGTGTTCACTACAGAACATCTTAAAAATACTGGAAAACATAGAATAAAATGAAAAGCACTTGTTTAAATTTGATCTATTTTATTTTCATGTAGTGAAAAAACCTCAACACCAGCTAGCTTAAAGGATTGGAAAATGTGTTAGCTCACCCCAAAATGAGAGCAGATTTTAGTGCTGTTTTGATTCTGAGACATGATAACGGCACCAGATACAAGGTCTTATTCCACCTCTCAGCTCTGCCTTCTGTGATGTCAACACATCCTAAGGCTAGCTTCCCCTTATGGTCACAAAATGTCTTTCAATATCACCTAGGACTACATGCATCTTTGTCCATGTTCAGAACAGATGAAGCCCACCCAACCATTGAACAAAAGTCTTTCACTTCCCTCTGATTGGACCAAAAGAAATTACATGCTTTCCTCCAAACCACATATGAAGGCCAACACAGTGCCATGCACTGGGCTTGGGTTATGTGTCTACCTCTGAACTAAACCGTAGCTACAGGAAGAGGATCATGCTGATTGACTAGAGCCAATGATGAACCACCCATTAACTCAAGTCTTCTGTTAAGATTACAGCCAAGAAAACTCTTATAGAGCAGTTCCACTCTGTAGTATATGGGGTTATCATGAGTCAGAATCGACTTTATGGCAACTCAAGGTGGAGGTCAATCTCACACAATTCCATGGCTTTACAGATGGTGTCAGGTAAGGAGGATAGCGACAGGGATGCTGAGGAGTCAATAACAATGTTTTCTATACACCAGCAATCCCATTGCCCAGGGAAGTAAATGAGGATTTTATTGTCTACACTGTTACATGACCTTTCTATTTGTCACAAAAAAAAAAAAAAAAATCAGAGTTTTCTCATGTCACCAAAAAATTATTTAAAAGGCTACATGGAATTTAAATATGTTTGGACAAGGTCCCTAGCTAGCACAAATAGTTTGCACTCCACTGCTAACCTAAACGTTGGCAGTTTGAACATACCCAGTGATACTTCGGAAGAAAAGGACTGGCAATCTGCTCCTGTTAAGATTACAGCCAAGAAAACCCTATGGAGCAGTTTTACTCTGCAGTATATGGGGTTGCCATGAGTCAGGATCGACTTGACGGCAAATAACAACAACAACAACGAGATCTGGAAATTCACTTAAGTTGTTTCATTTTTCACCCTTAGAAATTAAGCTACAACAAATAAATTTGAACATACATCATTGTTTAACATTCAGGTTCATTTCCTGAGGGTAGAATACTAGAAGTGGAACTGATGAGTAAGAGAATAAAACAAAAGTTTCTGAAACTTACTACAAAATTACCACCAAGAAATAGTGTGCCAATTTTACACTCTGGCAATAGTATATATTAGCATAATTAAGTACTTACACCTGTTATATTCTTAAACCCTCAAAATATAAAAAGGTTGTCCGGATTAGTAATTAAATCTGTGGGAAAAAAGTAAAAGGAGAGATCACTGATTTATTAAAAACTTGGAATTCAGAATATAATAACTTGATTTTTCCAGTCCACGGTGTTCTGTCCTATCCTAAGAGGAAACACAAAGCAAAATCATATTTGTTAAGTAAGATCACAGTAAGAACAAAAGTTTCCTGAGGACCTATATGTTGCTACTCTATTAGTCATAGCTCTCTGATATGTAAATTATAGGCATGCAATTTGAGCTAGCTGGCCAAGGGAAATTTATTGGCTCACATGGGTATAATGGGGAATGACTGGATCCTAAGATTTGATGCTACCAGGATGTTTCCTCTCCTCTCTTTACCTTTGCCTCTGTCCATTCTTCTACTGCAAATCAGCAGTCCCTCCCTGAGAAGTCAGAACCTGGTTGCCAAAGCTCCCAGGCTTGCATATCTCAGCTTCACCACCAGAAAGCCTCACCCCAGTCTGAATTTCAAAGATCCAGCGCTATACCCTGATTGGCCTGGCTTAGTTCAGCTACAGATCTCTCGTTTTGGGGAGAATGGAGGTGGGTTGCTGTACAGTAACAATGATTGGCGGTCCCTATAGATCATAGGAAGCCCTGGTGGCGCAGTGGTTAAGAGCTCAGGCTGCTAACCAAAAGGTTGGCAGTTCGAATCCACCACCAGCTCCTTGGAAAGCCTATGCGGCAGTTCTACTCAGTCAGAATTGACTCAGTAACAATGGGTTTGGTTTGGGTTTTTTATAGCTCATAGACATGATCTAAGTAGGAAGGAACATTTCCTCTACAAAGGAGAATGGCATCATGGGATGAAGACGTAAACCTATTGCCATCAAGTCTTTGATTCCGACTTCTAGTGACTCTATAGGACAGAGTAGAACTGCTCCATAGGGTTTCCAAGGCTGTAATCTTTATGGAAGCAGACTGCCACACTTTCTCCCCATAGAGGGGCTGTTAGCTTCGAACTATCAACCTCTCGGTTAGCAGCCAAGTGCTTAACTCAACAGGGCTCCTATCTTTTTAAAACCCTTGAACAACACCATGAAGTAGTTACTACTATGTAAGTGCAAAGGAGAAAACTGAGACTCATAAAAATCAAATAATTGGCTTTCAACTCTCTCGCTCCCCCACCCCCACACACATACACACACTACGAAGTGATGGAGCTGTAACTGGAACCCTAGTCAGATTCTAAATCCTATGCTCTTTCACTTATTATATACATGAAACACTCTTGAGAAATACGCTATTATGAAAATAAAGGCAATACGATTAGATAGCAGGCAATAATAATCATCCCCCCTGCCACCCACACACACACTATCTCCACCATGTGGCTGTACAGTTTCCTGGCTTGTCACTAATCCACATCAGGGAGAATGTTTAATGTTTGCCCATCATCAGCTTTCTCTCTGAGCCACAGCTGCCTAGGGCATGTTGTGACTTACAGAGGAATGAGGACAGGGAGGGCACATACTGAAAGAAACAAATAGCCTATCCTTAGTTTTCCCTTAATCAAAATCTAATATTCATTCTAGGATGACAAGCTGAATTTCTATCTGTCCACCTTTCAATCTTTTCCTCTTCTGTGCTCCAGGACAGCAGGCTAGCCCATTCTGAAAGGGCACAGAAAGGCTTCTTAGCATCACAGAGGAGCCCATAGATTTAGCCTATTCTGACTATCTCATTTTTTGGCCTAGGGGAATAACGATCAGAGAGATTATATAATTTGAGCAGGGTTAGATGTCCAGCTAATGCCATAGGAGAACCCAAACTAAGCCTCCCACTCCTGGGCTAGTGAGAATTCCACTCACATATGGGTGATTTAGTCATTACAAAAAAGAGTTTGCACTTAGGGTAAAAATTAGCATCAGGATGCATCTCCAAAGAGGAAGGATGAAGGAAGACAAGTAACTGCATCCTCAAAAGAAGAGCCCTGCACGATCACCTTGGAAAGGGACTAATGCACATATGATGATATGAGTGGAAAAGGGTAACTGAGAACAGTGGAATTAGGACTACACTGAAGTCAATAAACAGTATTACATGGCTTCTATGTGCCCAAATGCCTACTTTGTGCAAGGTGCTGGGGATAGAGCAATGAGCAACACAGATATGCATACTGGCCTCACAAAAATAGTATCTAGTTGGGGGAGATGGACATTCAATAAAAAAGTTACTGGTGTGATGGCTATTTTAAAAGGTCTAACTGTAGGATACTACAGGACTACAGAGTAAGTGGATGGCAGTACAAGTAGCCTGTCAGAAAAGGGGAGTTCCAAGTAGATACATGAGACTAAATGGGCAGCTCCTGTCTGGAGGTGAGATGAGAAGGCATAACGGTCAGGAGCTGGTTGAATGGACACAGGAAATCAGGGGTGGAGAGGAAGAGTGTGCTGTCACAGTATAGGGAGAGCAATTAGGGTCACATAACAATTTATGTATAAATTTTTGTATGAGAGACTAACTTGAATTGTAAACTTTCATTTAAAGTACAACAATAAAAAAAAGACAGTAAAAAAAAAGAATGATATTAATGCAAAAGTTATGTGATAGATATATTTATAACAATGACACACATACAAAAAAGGAGTAGCCGCTGAGGCTACTTAATGTACAACCAAAAACCTCATAGGATTTGGTTTCTTGGCTTGGAAGTTTAGGATCATGGTTTCATGGGACATCCTGGTTAATTGGCCTAATAACATGTTTAGTGCTTCTGTTCTACCTCCCAGTTCTTTCCATAGTGCCTGGGGTCTTAAAAGCTTGCAAGCAGCCATTCAAGGCACAACAATTGGTCTCTATTTGCCTAGAACAACAGAGGAAGGAGAGTCAGGAATAGGAGCAGGATATGGAATGTGTGGCTAATTGCCTCCATGAACAAGTGCCTCCTTTGCCATGAGACCAAAAGAACTGGATGGTGCCTGGCTACCATTATTAAACAGTTTGATCAAAGATTCCATAGAAGTATCTTGATCAAAAGGGGGGAAATGCAGAACAGAATTTAAAATTCTCACGGATTCCAGACTTCCTGGGGCCGTGAAGATTGGATGAACCCCTGAAATTATTGCCCTGAGATGATCTTTAAACCTTAAATCAAAAATATCCCCTGAAGTCTTCTTAAAACCAAAAAATGTTTATAGTAAAAAAGGTCTGCCTTGAGCATTATGCTATTTTAAGAACTATCTATACGAGATCAAACTGATAAAAGCAACTCAAAAGATTAGACAGGAATCTTAGGGGGCCATGAATTTATGTTAACGGGGAGGAACAACTCAGAAAAGGAGGGTGAGAATGGTTACACAACTCAAAGACTGTCATCAATGTCACTAAACGGTACATGTACAAACTGTTGAATTGGGTATATTTTGCTGTGTATATATTCTCAACAACAGCAACAAAATAAAAGTATATAAGAAAAAAAAAGAAGAGGGGAGTTTAAAGTGAGACTTGAAGGATGAGGCAGATACATTCAGGAGCATATGGATGGACTGGTGATTCAGGCAAAGGGAAGAGCATGCAAAAAGTCCTGGAGATGAGAGAAAATGGTGATTTGCAGACTTGAAAGCAGATCACTGTGGCTAGAGCATAAAGGAGGGAGAGGATGCAACAATTATCTGAAGAGGCAAGTAGTATATAGAGCTCTGTGAACTATATTCAGGAATTTGATCTTTATCCCAAGGATAAAAAGAAAGGTTTTAAACAGGAAGAGGCGGGATCATATCTGCATTTTAAAAAGATCATTCTAACAGCAGCATTGAGAAACTGGAAGGGACTGAAGTCGAACATAGTGGAAAACTCTTAGAAGGCTCTTTCACTAGTCTGAGCAAACAATGGCAGTGACTTTAGAGGCGAGCGGCGGCTCTGAGGATAGGGAGGAGCACACGATTTGCTTCCATTGTTCCTGAACCATGTGTACCAGGAAAAGCAAAATCAAACCAAAGTCGATACACGCAGGGGGTCTCTGAGAACTAGAATAGAAAAGAATCCAAATTGCCTCCTGTTTGCTACAAAAGAATTGGAGAAGTGAATGTACAGAAGAAAAATAAAATTAAGTGAGGTGATTCTGATTCACAGACACAATTTCCTGGCCAGATGCAGCCGTAGAAATTTCAGAAACACACACTAAAATCATAAATGAGAATCACATATTCATAATATTTAATGAGAATACAGGCTGAATTTACAGTAGCCACTGAATGTGCAGTATGGATGAAGATGTTGATTTACCCATGGAAGATGGAAATACATATGATAGAGAAAAACAAATCCAGAAATGCGATAAACATTTACATGAAAATGAATCATTGGAAAAACTCAAAACTTCAGTACTTCAGGTATCGAATTATCTTCAGAGTAGTCAAAAAGAAATAATAATAATAGTACGTTTTTCTGCCATTTTTTTTTTATAGAAAACTTTTAGGGGCATCAGTTGAAGTTCTGCTTCTAGAATGTGGCCTAAGAAATTGATAGTCTGTAACTCAGAGACCAAAGACCTTGAACATCAAAAAAATCTCTTACACTTATTTATATACACTGTTTTTCATCACAAAGAAAGAGCTGGTACCCATTCCAAGTAACCAATCATTATGCAAGGAATATTCTGACTCACCCAGCATCCTTAATCAGTAAACGCCGTGCCAATGGAAAGAAAGTGGGAAGAAGTCACAGCATCCATTAATAAAAAATGACTGGGGCTTTCTATCAACAGAAGCATCATTAGGAAATGTATGGCAGGAAAATAGTAGGCTGCAGATTTGTGGTGGCAGAGATGGCAATGGAATACTAACATTTATACCCTCTTAAGCACTTTGTTTTAAAATGATGCTGGATTTCAGGTAACTACCCGTGTGCTTAACAAAGCACCTGCATTTTCGATTTCTTGTGAAATTCCTGACCACAGACTCAAGAGATGGGATACTTTTCTGCCTCACCTGTCCCTTTGGCCTTTCCTCCAGCCTCCAAACCCAAGTATTTCAAACAGGCAATTGACTGTCGTTTTCTGAGCATATTCACCATGAAGGCATTGGTTGATTCTTGGCTAAAGATAAATATGAAGGGAAGAAGCTTTGATTAATCCCATACTTTCTTGAACAGACTTTCTCTTCATTGCACTCCCACTCCCCAATCATCAGGTATTAATGAACTCCTGAGTAAACAAAGAAAATATGATTCACATTTCCAGTAAACTGTACAATCTGTATTTCAACTGAGGACGCTTCCTGGTCACAGAGTAGACTTGTAATTTCAAAGTAACTGCATTGCATTCTGAAAGAAAACAGGGCAGTCATGTTCCATTAACAGAAAGCCTTCTCGAGCATGTCTCTCAGTAGGTTAAAAGATCTGAGTCATTTGCTGAGGGTGAGTGGGAGAATCATAAGTTCATATAAAACACCCACAAATCTTAACAGGGGGATGAACTAAAACCACACAATTCCTCACTACTGTATAACTTTTCAAGTATCACTAATGCATGCCACCAGTGGATTAATGAATGAATAGTATTCTGCTTTAATGGCATTTTTGCACTATCATTAACCCAAGCACGGTCCATAAAGTTACTCGAATATCCATAAATGAGCTTACTACCAGTTTATGTGATTTCCTGTTCTATCAGCTCAAAAGAACAACAGCATCAAATTCCTCATCCAGCCTTGGTTGGGGCTGAGGGCTGGGGATTAGATAATAATATCAATGATTTAAATGTCTTTAAAATGAATTCAAACTCCCACTGTGTCCTTTTCTGTTTTTCTTTCATAAGAGCATGGTTCTAGTCCTAATGTATGCATACTAAGATATGACTGCTAATGATATTCCACTATTAGTCTATATTCTACCTCCAGATGGAACCTGAATAGATGATATTTTCAAATCACTACCAGCCTATACTAAAAATTACAGTGGTTTTGATAAGAAGTGTTTGGAATACACCGCCCTCTAAAAAAAAAAAAAGTCCTATTTAATCCAATGTTCTATTGGAATTCCAGGATTTATGTCACTATTATAGTAAAACTCATTTTGGTTATAGCACCAACATGGCCAAATAAATGACTTCAAGATGCTAGGAGAAATTATTTGGCCAAGATAAATAGGTGTTCAAACAGGCCTCCCCAGCTTACTCATTTCGCTATACAGAAAATGAACTAACCAAGTTTAATGTACACCAAATGAGATTTGAAAGCATGTTTTAATTCACTTCATTCTGTACCAGGAATGAGCAGTTTTTGATCTCCCTGTTTTCACCCTTAACCCCTACAGTCCATTCTCCACAGAATAACCAGAGTGATCTTTCTAAAAATATGTCAGACCAGATCACTCTTCTGTTTGAAACCCTCTCATGATTCCATTTTCACAAAAAGTACAAGCCAGAGCCCAGACTGGGATCTACAGGCCCTACCCAACCTGTCCTCTCTGGCCTTACCCTCCCCTCACTCAATTTACTCCAGTTCCACTGGTCACACTGTTTATCAAACACACCCAGCACATTCACACCTCAGGACTTTTGCACTATCCCCTCTGACTGGAATACTATTCCCCTCAATATTCACAGGACTCATTTCCTCATCTCCTTCAGATCTTTTCTGAATAGTCACCATCTCAGATGGCCAAACTCATCCAGCCTATTTAAAATTCTACTTAACACCCTCTGCTCAGAATATCCCTGGTCCTGTTCTATTTTTCCTTCACAGGACTCATCATTTTATATCACTCTATATAATTTACATACTTATTTTATTATCTCTCTTCTTCACTAGAATTTAAACTTCCCAAGGACAGAAATCTTAATCCATTTTGTTCACTGCTATAGACCTAGAATTTGGAACAATACATGGCACATAGTATATGCTTAGTAATATTAGTTGAATGAATGAATGAATGGATTCCAAACTTGCTGAACATGGCAGAGAGCTAGCATTCTGAAGATTCTCAGATATCTGACTTAAACCCATGATTTAAATTCTCTAAGCCTCTGTTTATTCATCTGCAAAGTGGAATAATTACAGTATCTAACTCTGAGGGTTGTTGTATGAATTAAGGGAGAAAACAAATGCAAAGCATTTAAGACAATTTCTTGCATATTGATTCAATATTTGTATTAGCCCAAGAATAATAAAAGCAATAATAATAGAAACAATGCCTAACATTTGTATAGAATTTTACATTTTATAAAGGATTCACCCATAAAAACCCATGGCTGTCAAGTCAATTCCGACTCATAACGACCTTATAGGATAGAGTAGAACTGTCCCGGACACTCATTGTTTTAATTAGATCCTCCCATTACTCCAGGAAAACAAAATCACTGGATTCTCAGTGTCTGAGTCTCAGCAACATTAAGTGATTTATCCAAGGTCACAAGGCTATGAAGCATGGAGGCAGGATTCAAATCAAGTCCTCTGATTCCAGCTCCTATGCTCTCTCCTCGATATCAGAGAAAAGAAATATTACTTCCAGTTCAGGGCTTTAAAAAAAGAAAAGAAAGGTCTTTGCAGTGGTGTTTTGTTTGTTTTTTACTGTGTCTTGGACATCTGCATAGAACGTGACTGAGAAGAGACAGCGGCCATCAACATCCAGCAACACCTTCAAATCCCAAGAAGGCAAGATTCAACTACTGGAAAATAGCTTCTCACCATTGACCATTGATTCAGCCACAGATGCACAGTCTCAATGCTTTTATTATCTGTTTCCCAACAAGTCAACAACCCCCTCAAGACAAGGATTATATCTGGTTTTGGTTTGGGCTTTTTTTGTTGTTGTACTTCCCAACTTCTGAGTCAGTCTTTTTCAGATGGTTGATGTTTAGTAAATTTGTAACAAATAAATGACTGAATGAAAAAAATGGGCGTGCTTATTGGTACTGCTACACTGGCTTGCAGCACAACATTTTCTCCCTTGTTTTCTACTAAAGTAATTAGAGTACTAGCAGATGTCTATAGCAGCATGCCCCTCTGCATCCTCTGCAATTGTGTTCATTGAAAAACTAGTTCCCCAGAATGTAATGCATGAAAGAATTACACACAGGAAATGCTGAGTTAAACAAAGTCAAACAGGCTTTTTCACTACAGGTCTTTTCAGAGCCTTTAATACACCAATGTACATTGCAAATCTTCAAAATTTAAATAGTGTCTGTAGCATTTTGCTAATTAATTGGATCACGTAAGGAAAAAAAAAACTTTTTACGTGGAGCTTCTCTCAAGTTTTTCAGACAACATGCTTATCTATAGCAAACGTACTTAGAGTCTTCAAAAGCAGAATCTATAAAAAAATTAAAATAAAACACCAGGAACACGAAGAAAAAGAAGTCAAGGAGAGTTCACATTTTTTTTAAGTTGGATGCCTTCCAGATTAATTTTACTTAGATTTACTATTTACTTCCTGTTAAGTCTAATATTGGATTTGTGTAATCCTACAGATGCTTGGACAAGAATTATTTTGGAGGATGTGCTAGAAGACGAATATTTTTTATTTCACTGCTTTTTCAAAGGAAGACATTGCTTTGGAGGCTTACACAACCTCACGGGTTTTAGGTAGAAGGCCAAATCTCCTCGTAGGCAAAGTAACTAAACCAATGATAAGAGGAGAACAAACATGTCAATTCATCTCATTGAGGGTCTTCCTCTTTTTCCCTGACCCTCTGCTTTACCAAGCATGATGTCCTTCTCCAGGGACTGGTCCCTCCTGATAACATGTCCAAAGTACCTGAGATGAAGTCTTACCATCCTCACTTCTAAGGAACATTCTGGCTATACTTCGTCCAAGACAGATTTGTTTGTTTTTTTGGCAGTCCATGGTATATTCAATATTCTTCTTCTCCAACACCATAATTCAAAAGCGTCAATTCTTATTCAGTCTTCCTTATTCATCATCCAGCTTTCGCATGCATATGATGCGACTGGAAACACCATGGCTTGGGTCAGGTGCACCTTAGTCCTTAAAGTGACTTCTTTGCTTTTAAACACTTCAAAGAGGTCTTTTGCAGCACATTTGCCCAATGTAATGTGTTGTTTGATTTCTTGACTGCTGCTTCCATGGGTGTTGATTGCGGATCCAAGTAAAATGAAATCCTTGACAACTTCAATCTTTTCTCCGTTTATCATGATGTTGCTTATTGGCCCAGTTGTGAGAATTTTAGTTTTCTTTATGTTGAGGTGTAATCCATACTGAAGGCTATAGTCTTAATTTCTCAGTGCTGCTATAATACAAATACCACAAGTGGGTAGCTTACAAGAACATAAATTCATTTTCTCACAGTTTGTTGTTTTTCTTGTTGTGCGCTGTCAAGTCGATTCCAACTCATAGTGACCCTATAACACAGAGTAGAACTGCCCCATAGGGTTTTCCTAGGCTATAATCTTTACAGAGGAGCCCTAGTGGTACAGTGATTAAGAGCTCGTCTGCTAACTAAAAGGTCAGCAGTTCAAATGCACCAGCTGCTCCGTGGAAAACCTATGGGACAGTTCTATTCTGTCCTATAGGGTTGCTATGAGTTGGAATTAACCTGATGGCAACGGGTTTGGTTTTTCGTTTTTGTTTTTTTTTTAATTTTTAGGGGAGCAGATAGCCAGGTCCTTTCTCCCGCAGAGCCACTGAGTGGGTTCAAACTGATGACCTTTTAGGAGGCTAGAAGTCTGAATTCAGGGCACCAGTTATAGAGAAAGTCTCTGTCTTTCTCTGTTGACTCTGGGGGAATATCCTTATCTCTTCTAGCATTCCTTGGTGATCTTCACGTGGCATGATATCTATCTTCCCTTGTGTCTAAGCTGCTCCTTATAACTCAGAAGTGATTAGGTTTGGGACACACGGTACACTGACCTCATTAACATAGCAAAGAATACCCTATTCCCAAATAAGATCACGTCCACAGGCACAGGAGTTAGAATTCTATCACATATTTTAGGGGAACAAAATTCAATCCATAACAATATCCTACTTTATTTCATTTACCTGACTAGATGAAATGAACCCAACAAGGTACTGAAGGCATAGGCCATAGAACTTATACATTTTGATGAGGCCAAGAGAAGAAAGACTGAGAGTCAGGTATGTCAGGAGAGGACAAGCTGTAATTAGGGTCTCTGAAGGAGATTCTAGAAGGACCGTATCGGGAAGGAAGATCCAGTAGGAGAGGGAGGAAAGAACATTGAATTCCATTTCATCCATTTAATACTTTCACCTCATGATGATGTTGAGGACAGATCTTGGGTATTGGAGTTTTGATTTTCTAGAAAGCCAGGAGACCTAAACCT
This sequence comes from Trichechus manatus latirostris, assembly GCF_000243295.1. Classification (NCBI taxonomy): domain Eukaryota; kingdom Metazoa; phylum Chordata; class Mammalia; order Sirenia; family Trichechidae; genus Trichechus; species Trichechus manatus. Next base: position 2,016,099 of record NW_004443994.1, read on the forward strand.
GGTTTTGTAGATATTGCTAGCCAAAGATACACAGGGAAGGAAATAATGACCAGAATGGACACTGGCTTTAGTAAGTTAAGTTACTGACAGTATGATGTATTGGTTTCCTAGGATTGCCATAGCAAATTACTACACACTTGATGGATTAACACAACAGAAATGTATTCTGTCACAGTCCTGGAGGATATACGTTTGCAACCAAGGTGTAAACAGCACTGGTTCTTTTTGGAGGCTCTGGGAGAATCCATTCCCTGCTTCTCTCCTCGCTTCTGGTGGCTGTTAGAAATCCTTGGCATTCCTTTGCTTATAGGTGCATACCTCCAATCTCTCACTCCATCTTCACATGGCCTCCTCGCTGTGTCTCTGTGCATCAAATCTCCCTCTTTTTTCTCTTATAAGGACACCAGTCATTAGATTTAGGGCCCATTGTAAACCCAAAAGGATCTCTTCTCAAGATGTTTAACTTTATCACATCTGGAAAGATCCTACTTTCAAATAAGGTCACTTTCATAGGCACTGGGGATTAGGACTTGGACAGCCTTTTTGAGTGAATCTAAATCTACTATATATGGGAACTCCAGAGCATGGCATAGGCATTCGAAGTCAAAACAAAACAAAATAAGCCTTTTATCTGGTTCATCAAAGTGTCCCATTTTTCCCGCTTTTCTCACTCTACCCATATCACCTCTCCATCTTTAACTTAGCCTTAGTCCTGAATGAATAGGGGCTAGAAATTAGTCTGATTTTCTCCTTCGGTATGACCGAGTTTTATATAAGTATTAATACATACCCTAAGACAGACTAGGAAGAAAGACCTGGCATATTACTTCCAAAATGAAACAGTGGAGGTGTTATTAATCACATCAGAACACAGTCCAACTCACTTGCTTTTGATACATCATCAAGAGGGATAATTGCTGGAGAAGTACTTCATGTTTGGTAATACAGAGGGCCAGCAAGGGCTAGGGAGGTTAATTGGCACCATAGGTACAACAATGGACTTGATCATAATGACTATCCTGAGGATTACTCAGGAGCTGATAATGCTTTATTCTTTTGTACATAACATCTCCATGAGTCAGAGTCAACTCAAAGGCATTTATCTATCTGTCTAATTATCTGTTTATCCTTCTTTAATCATCAGAACTGTGCTAGGTCCTAAATTTTATTTTTTCAAGCTCCAAAATTATATAGACTATTTGAACAGTATATAAATCTCTTTCTCTCTTTCTGAACATAGATAGTTTATGAATCATTAATGAAATTATTTGATGGAGATTTAGTCTCCTTATTGAGACTGTTTACTAAATTTTAAATCTGAAATTCTAAACATGGAGTCCAGTTACTTTTTGTTCTCCATGTTCCCACTATGCCCCTCATACAAAGATTTTACCCGTGCTCGCGGAGGCCTTATCTCCAGGCAATTCATGATTAGCACAGCTATCTATGGCAAAGGCATTCTCTTAGGGCATCTCATTCTGGAACATTTTAGTGGGAAGATTTTAAACTGGTAACCAGGGAACCTTGATGGAGTCTTTATGCTGTATAGGGTGTATACACTGCCTCCACATAAGTGGAGCTCACCATCCATCAACAGTGTCTTCACCCCACTCAGTCTCGCCCACAGCTCTCTCTAAGAGCTACAGAAAGCTGCTCTTCCTTTGTCTTCTTAAGAAGATCTAGTTTCCTCTGGATCTTTTCCAGGATAAATCCCACTCATTTCCTTGACTCGCAATGTCCTCTTGAAAACTAAGTAATGGAAGCAGATGCTCTAACTCAAACACATATTTTCTCACTCAAATGTTCATCACAGCTTCCTACCCAAAGCCAAGGCATTATCTGGTGGGAAATTCACAATCTCTAAAGCTCAGAGAGGTTATTCAGACTGTTCTTGTGGATTCCATAACTATATTTTTCAGTTAATCAAAAATTTTGTTTTATAAAGCCTCTCTGCTTTGACTCTAGGGGATATCCACAGGTAAATAGAGATGCTTTTCTTCTAAATACCCTATATTCTTTCTACTCTCTGGTACATGTACCATTTAAAAATGAAAACAACAACAACAAAAACCCAGATATTTTATCTCTTGGGGGGAAAAGAAACATGTTAGCTGGAGATTCCTTTCCTTGGCCAGTCATGAATAAACTAACATGTTGGCACTTGGACCCACGAATGACATCCATAAAGGCAAAATCCAAACAACTATTCCTGCATATTCCTCATCATTCATCCTCCCTCAGGATGCATGGGTAGGAGGAGATCATATTTTTGACAACTCATTTCTAATTGTTTCTGTAAACCAAAAGACCTTATACCTTGAATGTGACCCTGCTTATAACTGCATCATCTGCTACAGACCAAATTTTTTCTTTGTTGAAGATCCAAAAGGCAGGCTGTTACAATAACCTTGTGTGTCTTATTGAACAATGGAGGAGCCCTGGCGGCGCAGTGGTTAAAGCACTCAGCTGCTAACCCAGAGGTCAGCATTTCGAACCCACCAGCTGCTCCACTGGAGAAAGATGTGGCAGTCTGCTCCCATAAAGACTGGCAGCCTTGGAAACCCTGTGGAGGTAGTTCTACTCTGTCCTATATGGTTGCTATGAGTGGAATTGACTCAACAGCAGTGGTTTTGGTTTTTAGGTGGGTTTTTCTAGAAAAAAAAATAAAAATTAATTAATTAAAAGGACTCACATCCAGTATTTCATGTGACTACTGTTTACCCTCCATGGCATGCACAAACTTCTTTTAGACATTGCTTGAAGTGTCAAGACCCTTACTTGTTACAATTTAATTTTGTGCGGCTAAGGCAATTACAGTTCACTGAATGATGATTCAAACACATGGAAGTTTTCATTACTCTTTGCTTAATTTGTCAGTTAATGCCTTTGAGTTCTTCAGTTTCTCCAGCAGTCTTAACTTGACATTAAAAACCTGTCAAGGAAACACAACCTTCTGATTCCAGCCAGGTTTAAAGAGTGTATCTCCTTTCATTGTTAAGAAAGTTAGAACTTGTACCTCAACCAAAATATTCATAGTGTAGGAATCCATCGTTAGGAAAGGTTGCAATAATTCTGGATTAGTGTTTTTTAATACAACAGCACTGCAATAAATACCAGAAATAAGAGTTCATGCTTAAGATACTATATATCATAAGAATGTTACTTTCTATCAGTGTTTCTTAGTGGTTTATGACTACCTGATAAATGTTGGACTTTTATATTCCTCTCCATGTCCCAAGCATCTATTACATTTACACATTTTATACTTCTCTAATATTTTTGCAATACATTTTCCTGAATCGGCTGATGACATTTAATAGGATGCTTAAGATACAATATAAAACCTTAAATGCTTTTGCTTATTCTGGGGGAAAAATGTGCACATAGATTGGATTTCAAATTAAAACCTATGACAGTGTACCCAACATTTTTGCTTCTGCTGTACATATTAAAATATAACTAAATGCTTCTTATGCAATACTGCAGCATCAGTACAAATAACAAGCTCTTGTACTTACAAGTAAGCTAGATGATTAAGGAGCTATTAATGAAGGGAAACAAAACCACAGTGCTGGGATGTAATAGTCCATGAAATTCTTATTGGTAGAAAGGGAATCTGCAGTAAATAAATATTAACCTAAATGCTATAGAAAACATAAAGCAAACAAAGAAAATGTATTCTTTAAACTAAAATATAGGTAAAAATTGCTGACAATGTAAGGAAAGCCTATTTGCATACCACAGGGCTCCATCTGCTGTGGAAAATATAAGCTGCAAGAATGATTTAATATTTAATAGAAGTAGTAGCCGCTGTTAATTATAATTTGCACATGTACAAATCAGCACTGATAGCAATACAAATTATGAAATATAAGGGTGTTCTGCTGGATACTAGGGAAAATAAGATGACAGGCAAAGTTAATGGAGTATCCCTAACCACAGCTCTGTCAGAACACATCAGAGAACTAATCCAGTTACAAAGAGCCTGCAATGGAAAATCTATTTAAAATATTAAAATGCTGTTTGGTAAAAGCTTTTTCATAGTGCATTTTACTTAAACAGTTGCTTATTGCTCATGGGTCATTAGCTGTACACCCAGATGCATTCTGCAAAATGTCATTTAAAATAATAGTAGAAATTAAATAAGAAATTTATTTCTGCAGCATTTTTTTCTTGATATATAGAAAGAGTTTACTGAATATTTAGTCTAGATATGGAAAAAACAGTGTGGAAAGCTATGGAATTAAGCACCATACTTTGCCTACTTTGAGCCATAAAATTCAATGCAACTTCTCCCTCTAGACCTGATCTTATTCCCATTTATACTTAGATGCTAATAGTGATGATACAAATCGACTTTTATTTAGTAAGAAGACAGAAATTACCATTGATTTTTTCATTAATCTTCTATTTCACCTCATTTCTCTCATCATCGTATAATACGGATTAGTGATGGAAGCATTTTATGCACAATGTTTTAATAGTAACTTTTGTTCTCTAAATCATGAATACTGCTAACCTTAGCCTTTGGAATCTCTAATTTACAGAACTGATCCTTTATCCAAACTCCCTCAATTTACTGTGATTAGTAAACCCTAGCTCCGTGACCATTATTTTCAATGCATGCTAAAGATATTTCTACATCTTAAAAAAAATGTAGCACATAGAACAAAGGCTGTACTAAGCATGCGGCTTAAAATACATAAGCATTTGCAAGTCATACTGTTATGCTAGTTGTCATCAAGTCAATTTTGACTCATGGCGACACCCTGCGTGTCGGAGTAGAAGTGTAATCCATAGAGTTTTCAATGGCTAATTTTTTGGAACTAGATCACTAGGCCTTTCTTCTCAGGCACCTCTAGTGGACTTGAACCACCAACCTTCCAGTTAGCAACCAAGCGTGTTCACTGTTTGCACCACCCAGGAACTCCTTACGTATAAATGGAAAACTAGATGTTGTTAAAGTACATAGGGAAATATTAGCACATATGCCGCTCTAGTTAAAATATATTATCAAGGTACCTGGGTTTAGGCAGAGGTAAAAAAACTGGCAGCCTCTGGGTCAAGTACTTTCAGGAAATATTTTCTTGGCCATCTTCTTTTTAAAATTTGCATTTCAATCTTTCAGACAAAGTGCTCCCCACTACTTATATTTTTTTTAAGACATTTCATGTCATTACATTACCTGCCTGATCCCTGCCAGCATTATTCCTGGCTTAGAGAATAATTTTACATCTCTTAATATGTTGTTTCATCTCTTCTTGGGTGTGTAGAGTTTGTTTTCTTCATCTAGCATATCTAGGACACGGACACGTATCTACAACTACAAAGGCCCATAAGATATGAGCTTCCTTAATTTGGGGCTTTAAGGAGGCTATAGCATTAGTAAAGGGTGTTAAAAAACATCTGTCTCGCAACAATGGAAGCCTATCAGAAACCTATCTGTCTGTATTAGGATACTATGTGGAAAACAATAACAACAATAATAATAGTCTCTCCTGAGAATTAGCCACATATATCTTCTATCATTCAGGTCACAATTTCAAATATACACGATGCCTGCAGCTAGAGAAACCTGAAGCTTAGATATTAGACTAGAGAGCTTCAAACCTGGTAGCATCCAATAATACACATTAGGCACAAGTACAAGTTAGTTCTGGAGGAAAGCATCCCTACTTTAGGGCCTCAAGATTCCCACAGCGAAAAGTTCAACAAAACATGAACTCATAATAATAATAATAAATACTGAACACATGAAAAAATACTCCACCATTTATGAAATTGAACAGAAACAAACCACAGATTTATAACTCTGAGCCTTTAGAGTTTGAAAATATTAGTTATAGAATACAAAATATAGAAGATCAAACGTGACCTGTCATATTTGGATAACAAATAAATAAAATACAAACACACACTTATTGGATTTTTAAAAATCTGTGGAAGAGAGTTCTGCTTCCAATATTGGTGGACTGCCTATTTTAGATAAACCTTCTAGCTTATAACAACTAATAAAAGTGGGCAAAATGCTTTTGAAAATCTGTTTGAATGCATTGGAAACCTAACAAGGAAGTAATAAATTATGAAGTCAAAATTCAGAAGAAAAACACCAGAGAAATCAACCTACATTTGAAGCTAGTTTTCCCTATGGGATTCTAAATATTTCAGAACAAAGAGCTGAGAAGCTGAGCAAAGCTTTTAATAGACTCATGAGGACAGGAGGACAGAAATTCAAATTTGGAGCCTGCCAAGGGGAGGAAGTTTTAGTTCATCTCCTAAGCTTTGGAATAAGGGTAAAGAAAATATAAACCAGCCTAAAAGGAAGTAAAGCCTTATTTAGATTAAATCAAGCTTTGATTATTAGTGCCCTTAATCACCTGTCAGAAATAAGCCTCAAATTATCACTATAACTTTTGGTTAAGATTTTGGCTGCTAACCAAGAGGTCAGCAGTTCTAATCTACCAGGCACTCCTTGGAAACCCTATGGGGGCAGTTCTGCTCTGTCCTATAGAGTCACTATGAGTTGCAATCGAATTGACAGCAATGCGTTTTTGGTTTCCTTATACAGTGCTTAGCACTCAACAAAAAATAACCAGAAATATAAGTAAGCAAGAAAATATAATGAAAACCTAAGAGAAATAACAGAACATAAAAACAGATCCACCATGAATTGAGAGAATGGAGTTATCAGCTATGAAATTAAAAGTATGCGTAATATTTTCAGGGAAATAAAAGACAAGACTGGGAATTTTAGCAGAGAACTGAAAACTATGAAAAATAGAAATCATAGAACTAAAAATATAATTACTGATATTAAGAACTCCATGGCTGGGTTTAACAGCAAAATAAACACAGCTAAAGGGAAAAGTAGTGATCTGGAATATAGGTCAGTAGAAAATATAACATAGCAGAGAGAAGAAAAGAGAAGAGGTGAAAAGCAGGAAAGAATGTAAGAAACATGAACAATTAAATTAAAAGATTTAATACATGTGTAACTTAAGTCCCAAAAGAGACGAGAAAAGAACAAACAAATATTATTTAAGTAGATAATGAGAGAATTTTTCAAAATTGTTGAGTGACATTAGGCCTTATTTTCAAAAAGCACTACGAACTTCAAGCAAGATACTAAAAAATATAACACCTAAGCATGCTACATAATAATATAACCAGCTACAGAAAAAAAAAAAAAAAAAGACACTCCTCAATAAGACTGACAGCTAACCCCCCACAAAAAAAGTCAAAGCCAGAAGACAATGGAATAATTTTTCAAAATGTTGAAAGAAAATAACTTCATTACCCAAGGAAAACAGTCTTCAAAAATTAAGGCTAAATAAAGGCATTTTAAGACAAACAATTAATTTAGACCTCAACTTAATGCAAGACAAAAGAGTATTCTTCATGGCAGAAAGAATGATTCCAGATGGAATTGAAATATATTTATAAAATTCCTAAATAAGTTGAGAAATATACTGTGTTTGTAGATAGGATAGTTTAATATAGTTTAATATAGATCAAAATTGATCTCAGATTCAATGAAATTCCACTCAAAATCCAATTGAATATTTGAGAAATTTGGCAAGTTGATTCTAAAATGTATCTGGGCAAAGTGATAAGAACAGCCAAGACACTTCCAAAAAATTAAAAACAAAGTAGATGGAGTGTTCCTACCATAAATCAAGATCTGTTATTAAACTACAGTAATGAAACCAGTGATATATTTGCAAAAATATAGAAAAAACAATTAAAGAGTCATAATAAAGATCCAGAAACAGACCTACATATATAACAGTGGATTTGCAGTTCAGTGAGGAAAGAATGAACAAGTCAGAAAATGGCATTAGGAAAATTGATTATCCATCTGGAAAACATAAAATCTGTAAATCATATACAAAAGTATATTATAGATGGATTAAAGACATATATGTGAAAAGTAAAACTTTAAAAAATTGTAAAGGAAATATAAGAGAATATCCTTATCACCTCGGTAGAGAAGGATTTCTTAAACAAGAACAAAAATGACTAACCATAAAGGGCAAAGCTAATAAATTTAGCTACATTGCCATTAAGAAGTGGTTAGCAAAAGATTTCATAAAGAAAGATACATTTTTTTAAGGCAAATTACTTAGAAAAAGCATTGGTAACATACATAACCAATAAAAATTTACTATCCATTATATATTTTTCAAGTCCAACAAATCAGTAATGGACACATAACTAAACAGAAAAATGGACAAAAGACATGAATAGGCATTTCACAATAAAGAACACAAAAATGGTGAATAAATATTTGAAGAGATGATCAATCACATTAGTAACCAATGAAAGACAAATTAAGACCTCAAACTGATACAATTTTATTCCTATTCGACCAGAAAAAAATAGCAAGTCTGAAAATTGAGAGTTGGCAAGGATGTAGGACAAAGTTAACTCTTACCCAATATCAGTAAGAGTGTAAACTGGTACAAACATTTTGGAAAAATAATTTAGCATTCTTTAGGTCCTGCTATTCTACTCCTAATATGTGCCCTAGAGAAACTCTTGAACATGGGCACCAGGAGACATGTAAAATAATGTATATTATAACCTTGTTTATAATATCAGAACAAACCAGAGTCAACCCAAGCGTCTGTCAACAAAAGAATAGGTAAATGCATTGTGGTTGATTTCTCACAAACACCACGAAAAAGTGAAAATGAATGAACTACAAGTATATTGATGAATCTAAGGATCATGATGTTAAAGGCAAAAGAGGGCAAGTTGCAAAAGGTTGAATACAGTATGACACTATTTTTATAAATCTCAAAAACAAGCAGAGTTAGACAAAACATTGTTTAGGGAGATTAGGTAGATAGATACCCATTGCCATCAAGTCAATTCCAACACAGACTGCCACATCTTTCTCCCGTGGAGTGGTTGGTGGGTTAGAACCACTGACTTTTTTGGTTAACAGTCAAGCACTTTAACCACTGTACCATCAGGGCTCCTTAGATAGTTAACTAGCTAGTTAAAGAGAGGGAGACAAAGAGAGAGATATTCCTATATATTGTATATAAACCCATAACACCCATTGAGGTCAAGTCGACTCCTACTCATAGCGACCATATAGGACAGAGTAGAACTGCTCCATAGGGTTTCCAAGTAGTGGCAGACGGATTTGAACTGCCAACATTTCGGTTAGCAGCCGTGCTCTTAACCACTGCACCACCAGAGTCACATATGTATATATGCATATGTATGTGTATATGTGTATATATGTATTTATATACACACTAAACATATATATATATAAAATCCTATATATATATCACATATATATAGACCCTTTATGTATATCAGATATGTATATAAGAAAATTTAAAAATAATGACAAACTGATAAACACCAAATGTGGTGCTTAGCCAGGAGATAAAGCGATGCAGCTCAGGAGACGCAGAGCGTTTCCATACTACTCGATTTTTATTTTAAGTCAGGTGATGGGTTCATGGTATTCATTTTATTACTAAAGTTTATAATATATATAAATATATATGTCACATATTCTTTTGTGTATCAAATAGTATATAAAATAATTAAGATTAGTTGGAGAGAAAAATAAGAGGAAATGCAACAGACCAATAATTCAATTAAAAGAAATGTCAAAAATAAAAAATACGAGGCTTGAATTTTTTCATTAACTTGGTTGTCAAACTTCTCCAAATAATTGCATAATCTTCTTCATTGCTTTGGATTTAGCAACCAGGTTTTCGGGTGTAAGATCATTGTTTATATTTTTGAAATAATAATAGTTTAGCCCCAGTAATTTCCAACTCGAGTTTCATAATAATGGATACAACAAAATTAACAAATTGTTCTCAAGCAACCTAAAGTCAGCTTTAAATCATCTGCAAATATAAATGCTATGTAATTACTGGTTTATAGGCAGTAAAAAGAAGCAAGCAATATTGGCATGTAAAGTTTTTTTTAAGTTGAGATCTTTGGTGTAGATTCTACTGAAGCTTTGAAAAAATAAAATGTGTTCAGTAAAAATGCCAGCTCCAGAGGTTGCCAATTTGGTGTTTATTGTCATTGTAATGACTACATCCAATCCCTGGGATTCTGTTGGTGATCTTCCAGCAGATGCTATTCCGGATGAGTCAGTGCTAATGCAGTAATTTAGAATAATTCTGTGTGCCAAGTAATAGGTTATAAGAACCATGTAGTCTGAACTTCAACTTTATTCAGTCAATGACAAACAACAAGTTTGCATGGATTTTTTCCTTTGGGTTTATAAAAACAGTTTGCAGCATGCAGTATAGTTAAGAACTTGTATTTAATTTTTTCTGTTAAATGAAATTTAATAACTTAAACTTCTTTATAGACTGCAAAAATGATTTACAAATCAAGAAAACATATATATTACTATAGTAACTATGAAGGTTCCCTCGTGGCACAATGGTTAAACGCTCGGTACTAACAGAAAAGTCGGCAGTTTGAACCCACCAGCCACACTCTACGGGAGAAAGATGTGGCAGTCTGCTTCCATAAAGATTACAGCCTAGAAAACCCTATGTGGCAGTTCTACGCCGTCCTGTAGGATCACTATGAGTCGGAATCGACTCAGTGGCTCCCAACAACAACGACAAGATAGTAACAGTAAAATTGTCAGCTAAGCTCAAAGAGTGAAACCCATAAAAAAGAGGCAACTTGCTATTTAGGGCCATGTTAATGAATGAATCACATCAACTACTTGGATTCACTGTCTGGAAATATAATATCAAGCCAGCCAAGAAAAATGTCAAGTCTCTTAACAAATGATAGACTTTGTGACTCTGCATGTGTGTGGCCTTATTTTTTTCATCTGCTAAGTAGAGATGTAAGTTTATTTCTCTCCCAGGGTTGTTGTGAAGACAAATTAATAACTCTTAAAAAAAACACCTGGCCAATATAAAGTGCCCCATGTATGCTAAGCATTAGTATTTGTGGAATAAAATGCCTTACAGGAAGCCTAAAACTAGGCATTTTTTATCCTCAATGGGCAATATGGCAACTATTTCAAAATGGTGTATGGACTATAGTACTGGTTCTCTTGTAAGTTACTCCTAAAATGTAAATGGCTCAATTCTTGGCTTAAACCAATTCAAAACAACTTCCAAAATGTCAACTGAAATTTGCCTTATGTTTTTAGGAAAAAAAAAATTCTTTACAAGACACTGAGAATATTCAACATTCTTCCCCCAACTCCCATTTTCCATAATTCTATTATTATTTCAACCAACATTGTGTGCAACTTTCTTCATCAAGAGAAAATGCAAACAATAAAACTATGTTAGACTCAACCTTGGAAGAATCCTTATAGAACATATCATCTAACTTTTCACTATGCAGGAACTTATTTAATTACATCTCTGAAAAGCGGTCATCTATTTTGACTTTGTTTGAACACTCTTAGTGAAAGGGCATTTATTGTGGACACGATGGGAACCACCTCAATTGTTTGCAGCATAACCAGGGATGGATTACCCAATAAGCAAGGTAAGCACGTGCTTAAGACACCAAAAAAACAGGGACACCAGCTGTCCAAAGCAAAGACCCAGAGATGCCAAGCAGACAGAACACAAGGAAAAGCGAGCACACAACAATGATTCAAGAAAGACTCGATTCATTATCCTTATTATGTACGGAAGTAAGTATTGTTCGGCAGCTTAATCGTGAAGAAAGCATTGAAGAACTTGTAAGAGCAAAGAATAGAAAGAAACGTTTTTAATTACAACATGCTAGAGATAAAAGAAATATCTAAAAATAAAATGTAATTTGTTATAATATTTGTTTTCTGATGATTTTCTTTTATGACATCTTTTCATTTGTTCATTTATAATTATAGCATTTATTACAAAACAAGCATCAAAACTGAAGTATGAGCCATTTAAAGCAAAACTGATGAAAGTCAATTTCTCATTGTAGGAGATCAACAGAATTTTACATTGATTGTTGAAACAACTAATTCACTGACTCATTTTCTTTGTTGTAGAATATGTAAATATTCTTTTTGTAGAAAATGTGGTACATAGTAAAAATCTTAGTACCCCACATCCACTAAAAATTTTATAATCCACTTCATCTAATTTTGCTAACATGGCATATGCCACTTTTGCATTCAATCACTAATATTATAGTCACATTTAAAGTTACATCATGGATAGCTATGACACACACAGACATGTATATATGTTGTTAAGTGTGCTTGAGTCGATTCTGACTCATAGTGACCCTATTTAAAACAGAACAAAACACTGCCCGGTCCTGCGCCATCCTCACAATCTTTGTCATGATTGAGACCATTGCTGCAGCCACTGTGTCAATCCATCTCCTTGAGGGTCTTCCTCTTTTTCGCTGACCCTCTACTTTAACAAGCATGATGTCATTCTCCAGCGACTGATCCCTCCTGATAACATGTCCAAAGTATATGAGATGTAATCTCACCATCCTTGCTTCTAAGCAGCATTCTGGCTGTACTTCTTCCAAGACAGGGTTGTTTGTTCTTTAGGCATTCCATGGTATAGTCAATATTCTTCGCCAACACCATAATTCAAAGGCATCAATCCTTCTGTCTTCTTTATTCATTGTCCAGCATTCGCATGCATATAACGTGATTGAAAACACCATGGCTTGGGGTCAGGTGCACCTTAGTCCTCAAAGTGACATCTTTACTTTTTAACAGTTTAAAGAGGTCTTTTACAGCAGATTTGCCCAATGCAATGTGTTGTTTGATTTCTTGACTGCTGCTTCCATGGGCATTGATTGTGGATCCAAGTAAAATGAAATCCTTGACAACTTCACTCTTTTCTCCATTCATCATTATGTTGCTCATTGGTCCAGCTGTGAGGAGATATATATGCAAATATATACCTAACTCACCCATTTGAATGCGTGAGTAAACAGAGGAGGGAGCACCACAGATTACCAGTGTTTAGGACCCTCACATGCCTTAATCTGGCCCTGAGCACAACCAACTGAAAATGCTTTCTCTGGTTTAAATCCAAATTTGTCTCACCAATTTTTGTACCTTTGATGTTGTTTCTACACTCTGGAGCAAGAAACGGCAAACCTATTTGTTGTTTCATGGTCTTTCAAATTTTGGGAGTAGGTTTTCAGTAGTTTTTCTTACAGATATCTTTGTCTAGTTCTTGTGACAGTTTGTGCAACATCATGAGTGGTATTCTATCGTGTGTATGATCCTCTATACTTAAGGCACCCAGAACTGAACTTTCTACTTTAGATGTGGGCACCCCACATCAGGGGAATGGTCGACCCCTGTGATCTCATTTACTGATTTAGAATTATATTTGATTAGCTATTTTAGCAGCAATGTCACACTTAGTTCACACAGATCGCATGGACAACCACAACTCCAATCATTTTCCATGGATCTCCTGTCAAGGAAAGCTGCCTTGATGCCAGCACTGTGTATTTTTTAAGACAGAATTCAATTTTATTTTGTTATTTTTTACTTCTATACTTTCATATTCATGTCTAACCTTTTAGTTACATGCTATCTACTATAACCCTGTTTCATAGTCTATAACTTGACAAACCAGCTTTGTATGACTTTTACTCAACCATTCATGAATAAGATTGTGTCAAAAAGAACCCTACCACATATCCCTAGAAAATTCTTTTCATTTTGACATGGTTCCAAATTATTCATATTCTTAAAAATCAGCTCAGAATCCATCTAACTGTATCAACATCTAGCCCACACTTTTCAACTTATTCACATGGATATTCTGATTTTTCTGTACTAGTTACTTTCCTAAAATCAAGATGCTCTACGCTTATCAGAGTTCCTAAGCCTACTACTGCTAACTTCTTAAATGTGTAAATATTTGTCTTCAATTTATTATGTGCTTTTACATACTTTATTTAATGTAATCCTCAATTCTTCAAGCTGGGGTAGAAAGAGAGAGGATTTTTATTACTAGTTAACAAATAAAGAACCTGCCACTCAAAGATGTTAAGTGACTTGCCCAAGGTCACGTGGGTTTTCTATGGCAGAGCTGCAACCATCTAGTAAACCAATTTACCGAAAGGAGTATGTTGGGCATGGCTGTTCTTAGCAAAGCCATGATGGCTCCTTGGGGCCATAACATCCTTTTCTAAGTGTTTGTCCTGCATGTTTAATAATGCATTTCAAAATATCTCCACTAATTTCATCTACGTGTACACTCATAGAAATTTCATAAATATTTCCAAATAAATTACTGGTTTAAATTTAGAATAACATTTATTCATTGTATGATATTGGGCAAAATTATTCAATCTCTCTGTGCTTCCGTTTCTTCATGTTTAAAATGCAGATAATAAAAGTACATCTCATCCCTGATAAACTTTTAACTCTGTTAAGACTGGGAATTTATCTATTTTATTCAGCACTATATCCCTGAGCCTAATATAGTGCCTCATACTTAGTATGTGTTGATTGGCTTAAAAAGTGTTAATTAAATGAGACAACAAATTAAAAGCCTAATACACCTATTTATTTCATTAAAAACCGGTATTACTGCTTACTCTTTATATGCCTTTCTTTGTGTTGCTTCCCTTTCCTAGAACATGATCTTGCTTTTAATATCTGTCAATCCCCTTCTGAAGTTCTCACTTCTCTATTACTTCTCTGTTGCATCCAGCCCTCAGTTCTGTACCATACAATTTGTCAGTTTATTATCAGCTGTTGTGTGATCAGAAGCCTATCTTATTTATCTTTGTATTGTTGCTGCCTGCACAGTAAAATAACAAAAAAAAAAAAAAAACAGTTATCCATGTAAGATCAAATTGACAACAGCAACTCAAAAGGTTTGATGAGAAGCCTAGGGGCCAGTGAGTTGAAGATAATAGTGATAGAATAATTTGGAAAAGGATAGTGAGAATAGTGACACAACTGGAAGAATGTAATAGACGTCACTGAATTGTACATGTAGAAATTTCTGAAATGGTGTACGTTTGGCTATGGATATTT
>NW_004443994.1:2031187-2037830 GCF_000243295.1 Trichechus manatus latirostris
AAAAAAAAAAACAGTTGCCATTGAGTTGATTCCAACTCATGGCAACTCCATGTGTTGCAAAGTAGAACTACTCCATAGGGCTTTCAAGGCTTTGACCTTTTAGAAGCACTTTGCCAGGTCTTTCTTCTTAGGTACCTCTGGGTGAGTTCAAACCACCAGCCTTTCAGTTAGTAGTCAAGTGCTTAATGGTTTGTGCCACCCTGACTCCTTGCCTGCACAGTAGTTATATTTAATTTAATTTAATTGAGGAAGGAAGGAAGAGAGGGAGCAAGAGATGGAGGAAAGAGAGAAGGGATTGAAGAGTCTCATCTCTTTATACAGATTGTAGGCTCTGAAAAGTAAGATATTGCCCCTCATGTACTGTTTTTCTTCCCCAGTACTCATCCCAGTACTGAATCTACAGTCAGAAATCTACATCTCACATAAGAACTAAGAACAAACCTTTAGAGACCATTGAGGATGGAGTAGATATCATCAGTGGATTGATATAAGTGGATACAAGGGGCTAATAAGAAAAAGTTGAATGAATTAAAGTATTATAGCAGGTTGTTAGCGGATGAGCAAACCTACAAGCAGAGGAATAGCTCTCCAAGTATCCTGTAAGGGTTTTGACAGAGTTGAGAGCGTATTGAACCAATCTGTAAGATTCTCAGCTGCTGACTCACAGGAAAGGAAAGGTTGCTCATGAAGATTGATTAGCTAGCAGGTTCTATACCTGGTGAATGAACAGATGTATTAATGAGTTCAAAGTAGAAAACCTCTGTCCTAGAGTAAAGGTTGGGGAAAAAGGTCAATGAAGGAAATGAGGTAAACCTGGAGGGCCAATCAATTGCAGGTCACAGTGGCTCAATTACAGCCCCATCTGCAAGACTCCCAACCAGAAACTCAGAGTCAGCTCTATCTCCTCTTTTCCCTCACTCGCCAATGGGCCCCAAGACCCATTAATTCGAATAGTCAGATTAATCATTTCCTTCCTATCCATACTGCCACTGACTTAATTTAGGACTTTCTCATTTCTTGTCTAAAAATTTTCAATGGTATTTCAACTAATCTACCTACCTGTGGGCTTTCTTTCACCCTCAGTGCTGCAAGAATTATCTTTTAAATCACAGATATGGTCATGTCATATTCCTAGATAAAATCCTTCATTGTTTTCTTAATTACCTATAGGATAAAGCTCTAGGCGTGGCATTCAAGGCCTTTCATTATCTCAACATATTTTTCCAGCATCACCTTCCACCATCCTCCAACATACCCTATGCTTTAGTCATCACAAATGATGTCCTCAACTTCTATACCTCTTGCCTTTTCCTCAGCCTGGAAAGCTTTCTTCTCTCTCTAGTTCATATACTTCTATTATTCTTTAAGACCAAGCTGAAATGTTAAATCCTTCTGAAAGCTGTTCCCATTCCCCAACTCTTCATCCAAGCACAGATTATTTCTTCCATCTCTGCACTTTCACTGTACTTTTCTCATGCATCTTATTTTGTACCTATTGAATTGTGCATGCCATCATCTTTATATGCCTCGAAGGTTCTTAATAAGAGCTGAAAATTCTCAAGGAATGAATGATGCAAAAAGTACGTTAAGTAGTGAGAAGTGCAATGTGATAACAGAGATGATGATTATATACCCTCTCATATATTACTTTGAGTTACTCTTACACTGAGTCCTATAAATCACTCTAAAACAAAGTAACATATATTATTAGGTGATACATATATAATTATAAATTTTTATGATCATGTATTATGATGATTTCTCATTCATGATCTTTACCTTTCTGAAGCATTCAAATATGATGTAAGCATAACCCCATTTATTAACAAATATCTGTACCTGGCACTGTTCTAGACACTGGGATCATACTGGGGAATAAGACAGCCAAGGTACTCTTATAAAATTTACATTGCAATGACAGTGACAGACAATAAATAAGTGAACAGCAAAAGAAAAAAATAGAAGGGTGCTATGGATTGAATTGTGTCCCAAAAAATAAGTATTGAAATCCTACCTGTAAATATGATCTTGTTTGGAAATAAGATTTCCTTTTTTGTGTTAATTAGGTTATACTTGAGTAGAGTAGTTCTAAATCTAATCATTTCTGAATTGTAAAAAGAGCAGAATGGACACAGAGACACACACATGGAGGAAGATGACAACATACGAGAATCTCCTACAAGCCAAGGAAAGTCAAAGATCACCTGCAGACACCAGAAACTAGGAGAAAAACTCACAGAAGGAATTGACATAACCAAGACCCTGATTTGGACTTTCAGCCTCTAGAAATGTGAAAAAATAAATTTCTGTTCTTTAAAGCCATCCACTTGTGGTATTTTTGTTTTGGCAGCACTAGGAAACCCTGGTGGCACAGTGATTAAGAGCTCTGCTGCTAACCAAAAGGTTGGCAGTTTGAATCCACCAGGTGCTCCTTGGAAATTGTATGGGGCAGTTCTACTCTGTCCTATAGGGTCGCTATGAGTTGGAATCAACTCAAAGACAACGAGCTTGGTGGGTTTTTTTTTATTTTTTTGGTAGGAGATAATGCGATACAGAGTGACTAGGCAAGGATATGGTTAGGAAAAAGCTTTCTGAAGAGTTGAAATTTGAGCTGAGACTCAAATGATGAGAAGGAACCAGTCATAAGAAGATATGGCTAACAGGCATTTCGGCCTGAGGGAATGGCAAACACAAACTCTCTGAGGAGGCAATGGCCTTGTGTTTGAAGATGAGAAGGTCACTGCAGTTGGTGCTCAGTAGAAGAGAGGCAGAGGAGGTACACTGGTAGGAGATGAGGTTGGGCAGCAGGCATGCCATGCTCTCATGCCATTAAGGGCTTTATAGGCTATAAGAATACTGAATTTTGTTAGTGCAATGAGACACCTAAAAGATTGCACGGTAAGTCATTAAATTTATGACTAACCAAACCCTAACAAATATCTCTTTAACATGTTCTCTTTCCACTCCCACTGCCTTAATTCAAACGCTCATTATATCTTGCCCACTGTTGGGTGCTGGCAAGTTGATTTCGACTCATAGCCACCCCATGTGACAAAGTAGAACTACCCTATAGGGTTTTTTGGGCTGTAATCCTTATGGGAGCAGATCATCTAGACTATTGCAATAGCTTCTACTTGGTCTCTCTGACACCAAGCTATCCTACATTAGCCTATATTATTGTCACAGAGTTTCTCTTTCAAAAATAAAAGTAACCAAGATGTCTTTCAATAGGTGAATGTTTAAACAAACTGTGATACATCCATATAATGAAGTATTATTCAGCAGTGAAGATAAATGAGCTATCAAGCTACGAAAAGACTTGGAGGAAACTTAAACGTGTATTGCTAAGTGAAAAAAGCTACACACTGTATGATTCTGTATGACATTCTGGAAAAACAAGACAATAGAGACAGTAAAAAGATCAGTGGCTGCCAAAAGCTCAACAGGAGGGGAAGAGGATGAATAGGTGACATCCAGGGCATTTTTAGAGCAGTGAGATTATTCCGTATGATATTGTAATGGTAGATATATGACATTACACACTTGTGAAAACCCATAAAACTGTACAACACAAAGAGTGAACCCTAATGTAAACTATGGACTTCAGTGAATAATATCAATGTTGGTTCATCAACTGTAATAAATGCACCAAACTAATGAAAAATGTTAATAATAAGAGAAACTGTGTGCGTGGGGTGGGGGGAAGATTTATGGGAACTCTGTACTTTCTGCACAATTGCAATTTTTCTGTAAACCTAAAACTGCTCTGAAAAGTAACGTGTATTAAATATTAAACTACAACAAAAAATATAGTCAAGTTACACACTGCTTACAAATCTGAACGTTCACTTTTTCACCCAGTTTTCATTCTTATGTATTTTTTCACCTTCTGGACATGATAGATGTCATTCAAGTGCAAAGCACATTCCCTTGGGTATGGACAGATTTTAATGACACTACAAAAAATGTTAAATAGTGTGACAGAGACAGATAGCATTTGGTAAGCTTTATATAGTAATGTTAAACATTGATTTTAAATAATAAGTATTTATTTTAAAGACGACTATAGCCTAGTGTTTTATTTTATTTTGCATTTTACAACTGATTTATCTTTTTTTATTGTGCTTTAGGTGAAAGTTTACGGAGAAAATTAGTTTCTTGTTAAACAGCTAATACACATATTGTTTTGTGACATTGGTTGCCAACCCTGCCTGCGACTTGTCAACACTCTCCACTTCTCAACCTTGGGTTCCCCATTTTCATTCTTCCAGCTTTCCTGTCCCCTCCTGCCTTCTCATCTTTGTCCCTGGGCTGGTGTGCCCATTTAGTCTCATATACATGGTTGAACTACATATGTTATTGTTTGTTTTATAGGTCTGTCTAATCTTTGGCTGAGGGGTGAACCTCAGAAGTGACTTCAGTACTGAGTTAAACGGGTGCCCATGGGCTATACTCTTGGGGTTTCTCCGGTCTCCATCAGACCAGTAAGTCTGGTCTTCTTTTGTGAGTTAGAATTTTGTTCTACATTTTTCTCCAGCTCTATCTGGGACCCTCTATTGTAATCCCTGTCAGAGTAGTCAGTGGTGGTAGCCAGGTACCATCTAGTTGTGCTGGACTCAGTCTGGTGGCGGCTGTGGTAGTTGTGGTCCATTTGTCCTTTGGACTAATCTTTTCCTTGTGCCCTTGTGCCTCTAGTTTTCTTCATTCTCCCTGCTCCATATGGGGTGGAGCCAGTAAACGTATCTTAGATGGCCCCTCACAAGCTTTTAAGACCCCACATGCTATTTGCCAAAGTAGGATGTAGAACATTTTCTTTATAAAGTATGTTATGCCAATCGAACTAGATTTCCCCCTATAGCTTAGTGTTTTAATTGATATTTTCTGTCAAACTTAAAACCAAACTGAATGTAAACTTTTTGTTTATAAAAACTGACTTAGTATGCCTGTGCTGTGATCATAATTTTATCATTACTAACAGAAATATTTCTTAATACGGTGCTTACTTATATCCAATGTACATGTAGACATACTACTTTTAATGTCTTTAGTGGACTTTGCCTAAATTCTTATTTAAAATTTATTTACCAGTAATTTGGGGAGGGGTAATTTTAGAGTATTTTTAATCAATTTTATTGAAGAATAATTTACATACAATAAAATATACATATTTTAAGTGTATAGTTTGATGTTTTCTGACATATATATTCACTTGTATAACTACCACCCCAATCAAAGTGTAGAATACTTCTATCACCCAAGAAAGTTTCCTTGTGTTCTGATATAGATTGAATTGTGACCCTCAAAAAGATATGTTGAGGTTCTAACCCCTGGTATCTGTAAATATGACCTTGTTTGGAAATAGGTCTTTGAAGATGTTATCAGTTAACATGAGGGCATACTGGAGTAGAATTTGGCCTAATCCAATCTAAGTGACTCCTTATAAAAAAGAAGAGACACATTCAGAGGAAGGACACCATGTGACCCTGCAGCAGCAAGCCAAGGAATGCCTGGAGGTACGATAAGCTAGGAGAGAGACTTGGAACAGATTCTTTCTCAAAGCCTCAGAGGAATCAACACCGCCAATAACCTCATCTTGGATTCCTGATCTCCAGAACTGTAAGACAATAAATTTCTGTTCTTACAAGCCACCCAGTTTGTGATATTTTGTTAGTCATCTCTAGGAAACTAAGACATACCCCTTCCCAGTTGGTTCTCCCAACCCACCACTTCAGGCAACCACTGATCCACTTTTTCGTCTCTACAGACTAGATTCATCCATTCTAGAATTTCACGTAAATGGAATCATGCAGTACATTCTTTTTGTGTATGAATTACTTTGTTCAGTATGATGTTTTTGAACTTCATCCGTGTTGTTGCATGGGTCAGTAATTTGTTCCTTTTTATTGCTGAGTAGTATGGTTAATTTGTTTAGCCATTCACCTGGTAATGGGCATTTACATGTTTTCAATTTGGAGCTATTAATAACAATAATAAGCCGCTACAAATATTTGTGTACAAGTCTTTATGTGGACATATGTTTCTGCGTCTATTTTATAAATACCTAAGAGTGGAATTGCTGTGTTAATTGAGTGTGTTTTATAAGAAACTGCCAAACTACATTCCAAAGTAGTTGTACCATTTTATATTCTCACCAGAAATATCTGAGAATTCTGGTTGTTCCACGTTCTTGCCATTCAAATGGGTATATAGTGGTTCTTATTGGGATTTCAATTTACATTTTCCTCAGGACTAAGGATGTTGAACATTTTTACATGCCTTTATTGGCCTCTTGTATATCTTCTTTTGTTTGAAGTATCTTCAAATTTTTTGCTCATTTTTAATTGCTTAACTTCTTTTTTTTTATTTTAATTGTACTTCAGGTGAAGGCTTACAGAACAAATAGTTTCTCATGAAATAGCAGTACACATATTGTTTTATGACATTGGTTAACAACCCCACAACATGTCAACCCTCTCCCTTCTCAACCTTTTTTTCTTTTGGTGAAAATATACATAGCCAAAGGAACACCATTTCAAAAATTTCTACATGCACAGTTCAGTGACATCGACCATGCTCCTCCAATTGTGCTGCTATTCTCACTTTAGATGAAGGCTTACAGAACAAAATAGTTTCTCATTTAACA
>NW_004443994.1:2037930-2082383 GCF_000243295.1 Trichechus manatus latirostris
ATGACAATGGTTAACAACCTCACAACACATCAACACTATCCTTACTCAACCTTGGGTTCCCTATCACCAGCTTCCTTGTCCCCTTCTGCCTTCTGGCCCCTGTCCCTGGACTGCTACCTCATCAGTACCATTTGGTTTTATGAGGCTGTCCACTCCCAGGCTGAACGGTGAACCTCAGAGATGGTAATTGCTTAACTTCTTAATATCGAGTTCTAAGAGCTTTGTTTTTTTTAATGAATTCTGTATATAACTCCTTAACAGATATACCTATTTCAAATTTGTTCTCCCAGTCAGTAGCTTGCCCTTTTTGTTTTCTTAATAGTATATTTTAATAAGCAGATATTTTTAGTTTTGAGCCCAACTCATCAATTGTTTTAAGTCCATGCTTTGTTTGTGTTCTATCTAAAAAATTTTTGCCTATTTCAAAGCGGTGAAGATTTTCTCAAATTGTGAAAAAAAAAATTCTAGTTTCTCAAATTATGGCTTTTTTAATATTTTCTAGAGGTTTTACAGGTTTAGCTTTTATGTTTCGATCTATAATTTGTTTGGATTTAACGTTCTTTTTAACTTCTAGCTCCTTAAGGTAAAATTTGAGATAAACCTTTCTTCCTAACATAACGTGGATCTAAAGCTATAAATTTCCCTTCAATCAATGTTTTCTTGTTGTTGTTAGGTGCCATCAAGTCGGTCGGACTCACAGCGATCCTGTGCACAACAGAACAAAACACTGCCGGGTCCTGCGCCACCCTCACGATCGTTGTTATGCTTGAGCCCATTGTTGCAGCCACTGTGTCAATTCATCTCTTTTCAGGGTCTTCCTCTTTTTCACTGACCCTCTACTCTACCAAGCATGATATCCTTCTCCAGGGACTAGTCCCTCCTGACTCCATGTCCAAAGTATGTGAGATGAAATCTCGCCATCCCAGCTTCTAAGGAGCACTCTGGCTGTACTTCTAAAACAGATTTGTTCGTTCTTTTGGCAGCCCATGATATGTTCAATATTCTTCACCAACACCATAATTCAAAGGTGTCAATTTCTCTTCCATGTTTTACCTGCTAAAAATTTCCTTCTAAGTACCACTTTAGCTGAAAATTTGATGTGTTGCAATATCATAATCATTGAATTCAAGATATTTTCTAATTTCTCTTTTAATTGTTTACTTGATTCATAGGTTGTTTAGAAGTGTTTAATTTCCAAGTATTTGGAGATCTTTTATTATTGATAGCTAATTTAATTCCATTAGGGTCAGTGAATAGACTGTATTTCAATCCTTTTAAATGTGTGAAGACTTATTTTAAAGTCCAGAATAGAGCTCAAAAAAGCAATTTAAAATAATTTTTCTGGTACTGTTTTTGGTGTAGCATTCTACAAATGTCATTTAGGTCAAGTTAGTTGATATTGTTTTTCAGATTTCTACATTATTCCTGATTTTCTGCCTACTTTTTTTTAATCAATTTCTGAGAGAATGTTGAGATCACCACAACTCTAATTATGGATATTTTTTCTATTTTCTTTTTTCAGTTCCATCAGTTTTGCTCTATATATTTTGAATCTGTTATTAAGTGCATACACATGTAAGATTATTAAGTCTTCTGAAGAAACTGATCCTTTTAATATCCCTCTTAATCTCTAGTAATATTTCTTGTCCTGAAGTCTATTTTGACTGATATTAATAAAGCCACTCGATATTCTTGTGCTATTTGCATGATGTAACTTTTTCATTATTTTACTTCTAAGCTACCTGTGTATTTCTTATCAACAGTATATAGCCATGTCTTGTTTTTTTATCCAGCTTTTTAATATTAATGTTTAGTCTATTTTACTTAGTCTATTTGTATTTATGATAATTTTTCATGTGGTTAGATTTAAGTTGGCCATCTTTGTATTTGCTTTCAATTTATATCATCTGTCCTTTCTTCCTTTTTTTTTTTTCTTGTTTTGGAATAATTGATTTTTCATTTTAGTATTCTATTTTATCTCCTCTTCTAGTTTATTAGCTATACTTCTGCAGAAAGCATCAAAAGAAGATGGAAGGAATACACAGAGTCTCTGCACAAAAAAAATTATTGATGTTCAAACATTTGAGGAGGTAGCATATGATCAAGAACCGACGGTACTGCAGGAAAAAATCCAAGCTGTACTGAAGGCACTGGTGAAAAACAAGATTGCAGGAATTGACGAAATACCAAATGAGGTATTTCAACAAATGGATGCCTGCTGGACACGATCACCTGTCTATGCTAAGAAATTTGGAACACAGCCAACCAACTGGAAGAGATCCATATACATGCCTATTCGAAAAAAGTTGATCCAACAGAATGCAGAAATTATCAAACAATATCATTAATATCACTTGTTAGTAAAATTATGCTGAAGATAATTCAAAACTAGTTGGACGAGTACATTGACACGGAACTGCCAGAAATTCAAGTCAAATTCAGAAGAGGATGTAGAACAAAGGCTATCATTGCTGATGTCAGATGGACCCTGGCTAAAAGCGGAGAATACGAGAAAGATGTTTACCTGTGTTTTATTGACTATGCAAAGGCATTTGACTGTGTGGATCATGACAAATTATGGATAACATTGTGAAGAATGGGAATTCCAGAACACTTAATTGTGCTCATGTGGAACCTGTACATAGACCAAGAGGCAGTTTTTCAAACAGAACAAGGGGATACTGCATGGTTTAAAGTCAGGAAAGGTGTGTGTCAGGGTTGTATCCTTTCACCATAACTATTCAATCTGTATGCTGAGCAAATAATCCAAGAAGCTGGACTATATGAAAAAGAATGCGGCATCAGGATTGGAGGAAGATTCATTAACAACTTGCATTACGCATATGACACAACCTTGCTTGTTGAAAGTGAAGAGGACTTGAAGCACTTACTGATGAAGATCAAAGACCACAGCCTTCAGTATGGATTACACCTCAACATAAAACAAAAATTCTCACAACTGGACCAATAAGCAACATCATGACATGGAGAAAAGAATGAAGTTGTCAAGGATTTCATTTTACTTGGATCCACAATCAACATCCATGGAAGCAGCAGTCAAGAAATGAAAAGATGCGTTGCCTTGGGCAAACCTGCTGCAAAAGACCTCTTTACAGTGTTAAAAAGCAAAGATATAACTTTGAGGACTAACGTGCACCTGAACAAAGCCATGGTGTTTTCAATTGCCTCATATGCATGTGAAAGTTTGATAATGAACAAGGAAAACCATTGAATTATGGTGTTGACAAAGAAGAGTATTGAATATACCATGTACTGCCAGAAGAGCGAACAAATCTGCCTTGGAAGAAGTACAGCCAGAATGCTCCTTAGAAGCAAGAATGGTGAGACTTCATCTCACATACTTTGGACATGTGATCAGGAGGGACCAGTCCCTGGAGAAGGACATCGTGCTTGGTAAAGTAGAGGGTCAGTGAAAAAGAGGAAGACCCTGAACTAGATGGATTGACACAGTGGCTGCAACAATGGGCTCAAGCATAGCAATGATTGTGAGGATGGTGCAGGACCAGGCAGTGTTTCTTTCTGTTGTACATAGGGTCGCTATGAGTTGAAACCAACTTGACAGCAGCTAACAACATATAATTACTATTTATTTCATTTCTTTATTTAAATCTGAGATTCTTTCTAGTAGTTTTCCTCAGCCTGAAGAACTTCCTTTAACATTTCTTAGAAAGATGCCTTCATCAATGAATTATTTCTTTTTTATTGCCTCAAAATGTATTTACCTATTCTTTATTTTTGAAATATATTTTCACTTCATATAGACTTCTAAGACGACGATTGTTGTTTTTCCATTCTGTTTTGTTTCTTTTGTTATTGTTGTAAAGTTTTCGCCCCAGCATTTTAAAGACATTTTTCCTTTGTCTTCTGGCTTTCATTGTTTCTGGTCATTCTTATTTTTATTTCTCTGTATGTGACTTTTCTTTTCATTTGACTGCTCATAGATTTTTCTCCTTACCATTTTTTGTCAGCTGTTTGATTATGATGGGCCTTGGTGTTTTCTTTGTGTTTATCCTGCTTGGGTTTTGTTAAGCTTGCTGTATCTTTGTGTTGATATTTTTAGCCAATATCAAAAAGTCTCAGCCATTTCTCCTTAATTACTATTTCCGCCCTGCTCTTCACCTTTTCTAGTACTGTCATAGTTGTTAGGTGCTATCGAGTCCGTTGCGACTCATAGCGACCTTATGTACAACAGAACAAAACGCTGCCCAGTCCTTGATCATATGCTACCCCCTGAAATGATTGAACATCTACCAGCTCTTTTTGATACAGTGGCTCTGTGTATTCCTTCCATCTTCTTTTGATGCTTCATTCATTGTTCAATATTTTCTCCATAGAATTCTTCAGTGTTGAAACTGGAGGCTTGAATTTTTTCTTCACTTCTTTCAGCTTGGGAAATGTTGAGTGTGTTCTTCCCTTTTGGTTATCTAACTTCAGGTCTTCGCAAATTTCATTATAATACTTTACTTCGTCTCCTCAACCCACTCTTTGAAGTCTTCTGTTCAGCTCTTTTATTTCATCATTTCTTCCTTTCTCTTTAGCTATCCTACATTCAAAAGAAGTTTCAGAGTCTCTTCTTTGGCCTTTTCTTTCTTTCCTATCTTTTTAATGATCTTTTGCTTTCTTCATGTATGATGTCCTTCATGTCATCCCACACAATTCCTCCAGTCTTTGGTTATTAGTGTTCAATGCATGACATCTGTTTTTGACCTGGTCTCTAAATTCAGAAGGGATATACTCAGGGTCGTATTTTGGCTCTTGCGGACTTGTAATTTTCTTCAGCCTCAACTTGAACCACATATGAGCAATTGATGGTCTGTTCTGCAGTCAGGCCCTGGCTTTGTTCTAACTGATGATACTCAGCTTCTCCATCATCTCTTTCTACAGATGCAGTTGATATGATTCCTGTGTATTCCATCAGGTGAGGTCCACATGTATAAAAAAAAACTTGTTGCCATCGAGTCAATTCCAACTCACAGCAACCCTATAGGACAGAGCAGAACTGTCCCATACAGTTTCAAGGAGCACCTGGTGGATTTGAACCGCTGACCTTTTGGTTAGCAGCCATAGCACTTAACCACTACACCACCAGGGTTTCCTCCACAAGTATAGTGGCCGTTCATGTTGTTAAAAAATGATATTTTCAATGAGTAAGTCATTGGTCTTGCAAAATTCTGTCATGCGATCTCTGGCATTGTTTCTATCACCAAGTCCTTATTTTCCAACTGTAGATCCATCTTTGTTGCCAACTTTCACATTCCAATCACCAGTAATTATCAGTGCAACTTAATTGCATTTTGATCAATTTCAGACTGCAGAAGTTGATAAAAATCTTCAATTTCCTCACCTTTCGCATTAGTGGTTAGTGCATAAATTTGAATAATAGCTATATTAACTGGTTTTCATTGTAGGCATGTGGATATTATCATATCACTGACAGGATTGTACTTTAGGATAGATTTTTAAATGTTCTTTTTGACTATGGTCATATGATTGTTTGATTAAAAATGGCCAATACCAATCCATTTTAGCTCACTAATGCCTAGCATATCAATTTTTATGCATTCCATTTCATTTTTGACAACTCCCAATTATCCTAGATTCATACTTCGTACATTCCATGTCCCAATTATTAATGGATGTTTGCAGCTGTTTCTTCTCATTTTGAGTCCTGCCACATCAGCCAATGAAGGTCCCAAAAGCTTGACTCCATCCATATCATTAAGATTGACTGTACTTTGGGAGCAGCTCTTCCGCAGTCATATTTTGAATGACTTCCAACCTGAGGGGCTCGTCCTCTGGCACTATACCACACAATGTTCTGCTGCTATTTATAAGGTTTTCACTGGCCAATTTTTTCTGAAGTAGACTTCCAGGTCCTTCTTCCTAGTCTATCTTAGTCTGAAAGCTCTGCTGAAACTTGCCCACTATGGGTGACCCTGCTAGTATTTGAAATACGTGTGGCATAGCTTTCAGCATCACAGCAACATGCAAGCCACCACAGTATGACAAACTGACAGACGTGTGGGATTCTAGTACTTTAATTAAACATATGTAAAATTACTTGACGTTGGACACAAATTTCTGAGACTGTGTTCCTTTCACCCCCACCCCCCAGGCTTTTTTTTCCCCTCTGTGTTTCAGTTTGGATAGTTTCTGTTATCCTAGCTGCAAGTTCACTGATATTTTCTTCTTAAGTCATTAATCTGCTGTGAAATCATTCCAGTGAATTTTTCATTTCAAATATTATGTTTCATCTCTCAAAGTTCCATTTGTTCTTTTTTATAGTTTCCATTTCTCTACTCATTGTATCAATGTTTCCTTTAAATTCTTGGCATATTTATAATAACTATTTTAAAGTCATTATCTGCTAATTCCATCATCTCTCTTTTTTCTAGATCTGTTTCTACTCTTATGGTTCTTATTTCCCTGCTTCTTCACATGTCCTATAATTTTTGGCTGGAAGCTGGTCATTGTGAATGTTTTGGTGTTGGGTGTCTGGGTTTTCTTATTAACATTTAAAAAAATGTTAGTATTGGATGTGGGAGACAGCTAATTTACTTTTAGCTCAGCTTAATCCTTTGAAGACTTTGTTGTTGTTGCTGTTAGGGTATGTCTAACATAGTCTTTACTCAAGGACCAATTTAGTCCTATTCTTACGATTTGTGCTTTCTGGGATATCTATGAAATACTCCCTACTCCCACTGGTTGGATATCAAATGGCTCTCAGCCCTGTGTAAGCTTTGGTAGTTGTTCAATTTATAGTTCCATGTATTGTTTTTCTCCAGTAGTGGTTTTTTGCCTGGACTTGTGGAGCATCACCCTATGTACATACAACTTAACTATTCAGCCAAAATACTCAAGGAGGCCCTTAGGAAGATTCTTGAGGCCCTTTCTCTGCAAATCCTCCTCTTCCTCAGTACTCTGTCCTACAAATTCCAGCAGCCGGCAAGACCACTGGGTTCTTCTTGGGTTTCCCCTCTCTTTGCTGAGTCCTAGTAAATGCTTTCAGAAAGAAAGCCAAGACAATCATTGGACTCACCTTGTTTTTTTGTATGTCTCATGGATATCATGCTCTGCTTTTGGTCTAATGCCTGAAAATAGTTGTTTCATACATTTGCCCAGTTTTCTAGTTGTTTGATCAACATTTATGGCAGGAGGGCTAGTCCAGTACCACTTACTCCATCATGGCCTGAAGCAGAAGGTCATCCATGGATAAAGATAATAGATATAGCTCTAAAATCACATCTTAAAACATAACATTGTTCTCAATCCCAACAACTAATAATCCTTCATCAGTACGTGTGGCTCAGTGTGGCCTGGGCCTCAGATAAGCTGACTGGTGAGTTATGAGCAATTGCTTAATCTTTCTGTTGTACATCTGCAGCCTTCTACTTTATTCCTTCAAACTCAAGGAAAGATACAGTATATCATTGAGGGAGGGCAATGCTACTGTATGAATAAACAGGAATCTAGTTTTAGCTTACTTGTGACATAACTCACAGTTAATTGCAAATTGTAAGTGTGTCCAAATCGCAGAGTTAAGAGCCACCATTAACTTAAAGGTAAAACTTAGCTCTGAATCTTAGAATATATAACTCTCAAAATCTGACTTCAAGCTATGTCTCCACTTCATCTCTCTTTAGCCTGTATTACCCATGCCATGTTACAGCCTCAATGAATTTCACATCATTTTCAGAATGCATCATGCCTTTGCTCAACACAACACCTTTGTACATGCTACTTCCTCTCTGAAATGCCTAATCCCTGTTCTGCAAGTCAATTCCTATCCTGATTTCAAGACTCCCAACCTTGAATTACTAATTAATACAGTGTTAAAACATTTATTTAATACCTTCTATATGCCAGGTACTCCTAAAACTCTTTGCATGCACTAACCCATTTAAAACTTACAAAAACATTGTATCCCAAACTTAAAGATAAGGAAATTAAGGCTTAGAGAAATTAAATACTTGGTCAAGTTTGCACAACTAGTAAGAAGGAAACAGGAATATAAACCCTAATCTGTATAATTCCAGAGCCTGTGCTTTTAACCAGTATATTTGTCTTTCTTAATCTTTTTGTTGCATGTTAGAATTACCTGGGGAATTTTTTAAAAATACTCAGACCAATTAACTCAGAATTTCTGGGGGTGCAGCTTGGGCATTAGCATCTTTTAAAATCTCCCAGGTGATACCAATGTAGAGTCATATTTGAGAATCTGGGTACTGCATTACACTTTTTTATTATATACATTTGATAACAATGGATAAGGGCTCAAGGATGTGGCCAAAACCAAGTTTATTATATTGGAATTTAAAATTTAACAAATAATTACTGATCATCCTGTAGGGGGAGGAGGCGACGTGGGGGGAAGTAGAAATCAATTGCTCAAAACAGTCACAAACCCAAGCACCAGGCAACTGTTGAGTAATTGAATCTCAAACGTCTACCATTAAAGCAATAATAAAATATGCCTCACTTGTTATTGTGGTTGGCTGATTCTAAGTTACTGTTCCCTAGGCATTGCAGGATACTATAAAGTAAATAAGAGGCATTAGAAAATTGCATTGTAAGTATAAGTACAGAATACAATACTGTTATATTGTTAAGTACAAGCACTGAGCATTGCACACTATTAACAACCTTTGAGGGATAGGGTAGAACCTGGGCTCTTGCTCATGCCAAAGAAATTTACATTCACCTATCTATAATTATTAAGGAACATAGCATTTGTATATCAGATGAGGGCGTGGTTCTTTCAAATCCAGTGCCCTGGCTGCGTCTAGGAATAGCCTATGCCCAGTGATTTAGTAGAACTCAACACACACACACATATTATGTTTCTAGTGACTTGTTTTGAATAGAATTCTTTCTGGTCCCAGTAGGAAATCAGCTTCAGTATTGGAAATAATGAAATTTTATTAACTCCCTAAATTGGTTTGCATATTTACAAATAGTAATATGGCTAAATTCTGCCTCTGTTTATAGCCTGATAAAATTCTGAACTACAAAGGTTTACTTAGTATTACTTAGTGTTCAAACTAGACGTGCTTTACAATATTCCCAGTAATAAGACACTTTTCTTATAGAGAGTAAAACTGCTTTTATGTTTCTTGTAAGTTTTTATATCAGTTTTTTTATGTTCATCATAAGTTGTTCTTGATTGTTTTCTTTTGTGAAAAAGCATATACCAATGTTCAGTAGTGGGATGGGATATTTAAAACCAACACACTTTATCAATAATCATTTAATACCCTTACTTTTCAATTGGGGGACGTATCTGTCAGAAAAAAAGCTCGGCTGTGTTACAATAACAAACAATCCCCAGAATAATGGTTGTTTAAAACAATGGTTGATTTCTCAAACATACTACCACCCATCGCAGATGAGCGCTGCAGATTTTGGTTCATCGTAGTCCACAGGATTCAAGCTGATAGAGGGACTCTTGAAACATGTTGGTAGCCATCCCAAAAGGAAAGAGAGAGCATAGTTAATCACTCCCTAGCTCTATTAGTTTTCACCCAGAAGCAATTTCTCTTTGGCCAAAGGAAGCAAGGAAATACAAACCTACTATGTGTCAAAAAAGAGAACCAGAAAAATTTGGTAAACAGAACTGATGACTACCATAATCTGCCTTCTGGTCACCAAATATTTGGTTCATTCTCACTCTTGCATGCAAAACATATTCAACCCTACCCAAGAGAGACAACTCAAAAATTCCATGAAATTATACCATCAAACTCAAAGCCCAGGATCTTGGGATAATGCATGGTGGTCTCGTCATCATTTATCACTACTACATTCAGAAAGGGGAAAGCAGAGGACACACAGGAGTTAATGGCCAGGACAATTATAAAATCCTGGGCAGATATTTTCAGGGTCCCTATCCTTATATTGTCTGATCCTGAAAATGGTGTAGGATTTGGCAACATTTTATTCTGTTATACATAGGGTTGCCATGAGTCAGAGTCAACTCAACAGCAGCTAACAACTACGGCAACATCCTGAAGGTGAGAAATATTCCTTAATAAGGCCCTGATTGTTTCCTTGTCCATTGTTCTCTATAGTCCTTAGCTTTGTTTTCTGGAAGATTATTTCTTTTCCATTATACTCTCTGGCTACATATGAAATAAGCATCAAGGAATATGCCCTCCTTAGGGGCTGAGCAGGAGCCCTGGTGGCACAATGGTTAAGCACTGCTAGGCTGCTAACTGAAAGGTTGACAGTTCAAACTCACTAGTCGCTCCACTGGAGAAAAGACCTAGCGATCTGCTCCCGTACAGATTACAGCCTAGGAAACCCTATGGGACAGTTCTACTCTGTCATATAGGGTCACTATGAGTTGGAATTGACTTGACAGCACACAACAACAGGGCTGAGCAGTTTTTTCAGCCTAATTCCTGCCCATAACAGATTATAAACCCAAGGGTCATTTTAATTCTTGAACTTTTGTAGGCTTGTGATTCTTTAGTGATACAAGATTTTTAAAAACTTAGTAGGCTTCTTATCTATTTTATTCCAGTAATTTCCATGTAACAGTAACCATACCTATAGTTCTTTTCTAGACATAGATCTTAGATTTACCATATCCCTTTGCTTTATATCCCACCCCCTTTCTCATTTTAAAATTGCTGATACCTTGGGAATATCAGGTTTCCCTGGGAAATCCAAAACTTCAATTTCTTTTCTCTTAGTCCTTTTGCCCAGTTGAAACTATTTGCTGTGTCAACTTAATCCAACCAGAGGTTTTAACAACATGTGTCCTTTGAAAGAAGGCTTAATTATAAGCATTTCTCATTTTCTCTTTTACTGTTTGGGTTGAGAAGCAATGGGACTCCTATTTCTTTTCATTTCTGCACGCAAATACACCAATTCTTTCAGAAACATTGCAATATAATAGTATTTCTTATAGTGTCTTGCTAAATATAACCAATAGTAAACAACAGATGCAACCCCATTTCACACACTCAGTTAGAAGAGCCTCCCACATTCTAGGTACCAATTCTTATGTCATTCAGGTTAAGCATGGTTATGCTGCAGTAAAAACAACCTCAAATCTCAGTGACTAGAAAAAAGAAAAAGAAGGAGAAGTTGGTTTTATCCTGCTCATGCTCCATGTCCATTGTGGATTGGCAGGGATATTCTGTCCATTGCAACTATTCAAAGTCCAAAGCAGATGGAGCTAACAGCCAGACTCAAAAAGAAAGTATGGTGAATCACACATTGGTCCTTAAAGCAGTCACCCAAAAGTGACATGCATCATATAAACCAAAGCAAGCCACATGGCTACACCTAACCCCAAGGAGGTTGGAAATACAATCCCACCATATGGCCAGCAGGAAAACTGGATATTCTTGATGAACAGCACTGATATCACAGGGGATAACTTGAACAAAAAGATTAAGTGCTTAATAAGTGATAAAGTAACCCAGCAAATCAAAGGAAGAAATTTCTCATCATCAGTTTATATGAAGAGAGCTCCTAGATTATAGGCACTACACAAAGCCACTAAAATATAAAGGAACAATCTCCTAACAGCTTCCACTCAAAGGAGAGAAGTCAAATCAATATTATACTTTAGAAAAAGAAAAAAAAATTTTTTTTCATTCTCACATTTGCTATTTTCTAGAGGAGAAGACTTAGTCTGGAAAAGTTTCTTGGATTAAATGATTAAGAGCTTACATTTCTGTTTTCTGATATTAGCTCTGAATGTTCTATCCCAGCAGGCTCTATAGCCTCCTGAGATAATGTGGGCTGCAGAAAACAAAATCTGAGACAGGCTTAGCTGAGAAGAGAAATTAGTGCTTCACTTAGGCATAACCTTGGGCAAGTCACTCGTTATTACTTGCTAAGGTTTTTCTATTCATAAACGTTTGACACCCACATACACTGCAGGGATGTTGGAAGGGTTAGTGAGATAATGTTTGAGAAGTGCCTTGAACCACTAAACACCAAGGTGCTAGAGCCAATACAAGAGATCATCTTTCAAATAAGACTCAATAAATTCATCTCTTGTTCGAATACTAAAAATATTAACAGGAACTACAAAATGCCACAGTTTAGCAGAATTAGTAGATTGTTCCTTAACATACCTCAACTGCATAATCAGTATAATTATGTCCCATTATCCTGCCTTTCCTCAAGCTGTTCAGTACCTAAAAGCTCTTCAAGCTTTACCATTCTAAAGCTGAATATGGGCCATCAATTTCTCCTTCTGTGCTGCTTCCAGCTAGCACAGCCTGAAGAGATCTTCAAAGAAGTATGTAGTTATTCACATGGCACTCACTCCCATCAATAACTCATTACCACCTATAGTCCACACAGCCAACTAGACTGTGTTTACAAAACTCAAAACAAAGGTAGAACAGAGAACGGGGATGTGCCACAAAACTTCATAAGTAGTATCAATGCCCATCTGGCTTGACCTTGACTTTTCATCTCTAAATCTCATAGCCCGCTCACAAAACTCCCCTTGGTGCCTTTTTTAATGCCTCATTCCATCACACTAGCTTTAGTGCCTGGAGTAACTAATTAAGATCTCCTTCATCAATCATACACCACTGTATTCACAAATGTGATTCTTCTTTTGTTTAAAAAGTTTTTTTTCCCCAAACTGTTAAGATTAAATGAGGGAAATTTTTACAAGTTCATGTGGCTGCTCAAACCCCAAGGCTATCAAAACCAAGTATAACAGAAATTCTTATTATATGATTTAGTTGTGAAATATGGCATGTGGTTAACCAAATATTCATCATAATATTAATACATAATATCTATCAGTGGGTTAGCAATTTATAAAAAGTGTATGATAAAACATATTTCACATCAAAACAACAATTTAATTTGTCTTTTTACCTTGAAAATGTATTTCTATATCATAATGAATCTCAAAACTATATAAAATGATCATTATACAGCAAAACCTTGAAGAGCTGGTACCTGTGTAAGGCAGAAACTTGTCAGAGAAGGAAAACTCGAATGTTTTTCACTAATAGAGAGTGATAGAAAAAGTGGCAAGACTGCACCCTGTCAACGGTGGAAAACTTATGAGACCCATAAAAACAAGGCAGTCCTGTCGAGTTCCAGCTCTCATTTTCTCATATCGATGTCCTTTGCACTGTAATTTTGTATTCTTATCCTACTCTGACTCTGGCTTCCGCCACGTGACTTGCTTTGGCCAGTTGAACAGGAACAAACTTGAGACTAAAAGAGGCTTAAAAAAGTATTTGCACATTTTTGTTTCCTATCTTGCTCTTCTGCCTTCACCACGTAAACATTATCAGGCTAGCCTACTGAAGGGTGAGACTTGTGGGGCAAACCAGAGTCAGCTCAAATTTCTCAGCCAAAGCCCCAGACATGTCAGAGCACCTAGCTGCTTCCAACCTGCTGCTGGTAGTAGATAGCTCACCAAGCCCACTTCAGGCCAGCAAACCTACCAGTCAACCCACAGACTCATGAGTACAAATAAATATTTGCTGCTATCTAACACTTACGTTTTGAATTTGTTTATTAAACAGCATTTTTATTACAACGAGTAACTGAGAAATGGAAGTATTATCTGATAGAGATATGGGGTTAATAGAATGTCAGACAATAGAGTTCATAATGCCCCAAAATAGTCTTAAAATCAGTCAATACAAAATTCTTTTATGGAGTCATGTAATAACGTGACTAAGTTCAACATTATTGAACTCCTGAGGAAAAATATTAATTTAGAATGTTCTTTAAATGACATTTTACCATATTGAGCAAATATTGTTTCTGAGAATCATTCTACACCCCTCTTTTTTCCTTCTAAACCAAGAGATAAACATGCAGAGCCAAGATGGTTTGAAGGAATTCAAAGAACCTCAATGCAAAGTTTAAAGCTGAAAGTCAGTATTGATCAGTGAGGGCAGCTATACCTCCACATTAACTACACTTTGGCTGAGAACCTGTGCCCTGGATCTAGCCAGAAATGAGAATGGCTATAAGTGAGTCCCCATAAAAGCTCCTCTGATAGACTCTGTATGAGCACCTGAAGAGTCTGTACAGCACCCCACCTTAGAGATGGTTGACTATGCTCTGCCATGCACTGGGGCTTTTAAACAAGAGGACTCCTCTCAGTGCTCAGGATCTTTGCCCTTCAGAAGTTATGAAATTGAATATCCCCTTGTCAAGTTGCTGAACCTTTAATGGCTATCCGTGTAGTTCAAGATACCACATAATTCCAGCACTCTACCAAGCCACATTAAAATCTTCAATTTGATAGTAGGCAACATTTCTTGGGCTTTGAACTGTATCTGCCTTTAAACTTGAGTTGCTGGCTTGGAAGGTATGTGTCTGCGATGCTCTTGCTCAACTCACTGGAGCTGCAGTAAGTTGGAGGTGCATTTATTTTTAAGGTAAGATGAATGATGTGATTGCTCCATCATTCTCATCCACTTGGTACTGAAGCCTCCACTCATGAACCTCATAAATCCCTTATTCACTGTTCCATTGACAGTCTTACCTTAAAGTTATATCTCTTTTCTTATGAACAATTCACTGATAT
This sequence comes from Trichechus manatus latirostris, assembly GCF_000243295.1. Classification (NCBI taxonomy): domain Eukaryota; kingdom Metazoa; phylum Chordata; class Mammalia; order Sirenia; family Trichechidae; genus Trichechus; species Trichechus manatus. The sequence goes on from NW_004443994.1 coordinate 2,052,485, forward strand.
TGGCTTATCACTATGAAGAAGTAGTGTTACAGTTTTTATTTTATAATCTGAGGGACCAAGGCCAGAAATATAAAGTAGTTTTACCTCCAGAACAAAGCGACACTAGGAATGGAATTCAAATCTTCCAACTCCTAGCCCAGTGCCTTTCCCAGGAACAACACCAGTTGTTTACTGCTGAGAAAACAGTACAATAAACAACTTCAAGAAGCTGTTCTCAAGTGAAAAAAAACATTATTTCTGGACCAGAGTTACATACCTGATAAACAATTGCAATCCCCACTTAACATTTCTAAAACCTTTCTAATTTTTAAGGAACTACTTATTTGATCATGAGCCTTCCTCCTTTTCCAGACTCCTTCCCCTGTCTCTAGCTCTTTCTCCAACAGCATCAGATAGTATCAAGAGTTCCAACTAGGACTCAGAATTCATGCAAGAAAATTCATTACTCAAGAATGGGACCCACAAATGGGTCCCCACTACCCCAATTCAAGCTTTGGAAAGAAACACAGCATCATAAAGAAACTGTCTCAGAAATTTTTCTTCTAAAGCTTATCTTCACTACAACTCTATATCTAAGATGGATTTTAGAGTATGATGTGAATAACATAAAAATTTTTTTGAATATACAAATCCTCATGCCTTTGTTTTTGGGAAAAGTGTCTTGGGGAAAAGATGAAAAAATGAGAAAGAACTATATTTAATGGACTTTGCATGCACGCCCATATGAATGTATCATGCATTAGGTATCATGATTAAACTGTTCTTCCAACAAAATTTTTATATTGCTCATCTTAAAATTAAATTATTGGATTATGCTTTAGATATGCTTTTAAGGTGGCATATCCTGTTTGGGAAAGATCTGACATTTAGCATTTAACTCCAACTTTAATCAATATAACCCAAGAAAAATTCCCTGTAAAGTGCTTGATGGTGATTTCATTTTATTTTCTAAGTAGCATCATACTACTATAGTAGAAATACAAGCATAACTGTATTTTAAATTGTCTTTGTGGCTGATGTGACATAAAGGTAAGTTTTAATTCTCAACAATCTTCAGACACAACCCAAGTTTCCCAGCCTCATCAAGGACATGCATTCCAAACTTTCCTTGTCTTGGAACATTCCCAAACCTATCACAATTTCACGAGTGATTTGTCCTACTGATAAGTTCTCCCTGATTAGAACAATCCACAGTGGGGTAATTTGGAAACTAGCTGCTCGGTCTAATTATTTGAAATACATTTTTGCTTAATAGCAAAAGGAACACTGGAACTTCTTAAAGGTCTCTACAACTAACATCAATTCAGAAATCATGCATTTGCTACCCACCCCCTAAGCCTTTCCCCACAACCCCCACCACACCAACCCACAACTGGAACGCAGCCCAGCCACTCCCAAAACCCGGCTTGCCAAAGACAAATATACATTCTGATTTTGTTTTTCAGAGCATGCTCCCAATTTTCACTTTCAATAGGAATATTTTTAGAGATCATTGAAAACAAAATGTCTTGAAAATGTCTTCAAAACTTCTCTAAGTTTCTTTCCAAATGTCATGATTTTGGGAAAAGACCACACCAAGTGGTAAAGAGATGGACAAGACTGTAAACACTTCTAAAATCTCTTTGGAGATATTCCATGTACCACATTATATATGAACTGAGAAATGAAACATCTGTGACTAATACAAAATTGAATCTGTCTTAAATTATAATTAACAGCAATGAGAAAATGTTGCCTGCTCACTTCTTCAGAGAATCAAGTCATCTTTTTACCATTAAAAAACTTAAGCCAATGATTATTATTTGCATAATTGCTCTGCCCAATGCCTTTCCAACTTGCATCTCAAGACTCGCAACAGAATAAGAACAATAAGTATTCTTACCACAATTTAACACAGCCTTCAAAAATAAGTTTTCAGAAGACTTTAAGCCCTTCATAATGTTTAATCCGTAAGACCTCTTTTTGGCCCCATATCAAATATTTATACCATCTTTTCCTTTGCACCAAACATTAAGTTGATAGAATTTAAGCTTCTAGCTTTAGAAAATATATAGTACTAATTTTTCTTGTGATGAAAATTCCAAGAGAATCTAACAAAGAAGAAAAGAATAAATTACATTTCTTTGGAAATTCATGTTGAGGCCTCTAGGCCACGCTCATGGAGGCAGAAATGAGCCCCTAGTACATCCGAGCTTTATTTCAGACATGGTGCCTGATACCCAAGACCTCCTCAGTCCCTTCCCAATCTCCCTGCTCTGATACAGATTCTCTACTTTAAACAGTCTACATCTATCCTGCCAACATTCCTTGCACTTGGGGCCCATCACTCCTCTTTTCTAACTATCTGGTTTCAGTGCAATCCTCAAAGCAAGCTCCAGTCTCACCTTCCATTTTTGTTCTTTGTTTTATTGTAAATAAAAAATATATATATGTAACAAAACATTTGCCATTTCAACATTCTTGCACATGGACAATTTGTTGGCATTAATTATGTTTATCATGCTGTTCAACCATCACTATTATCTGTTTCCAAATTTTCCCATCACCCTTAACAGAAGTTCAGTGTCCCCTAAGCAATGAGTCCCCCTTTTCCTCTCCCTCTCACACGCCCCTGGTAACCACTAATAAATTTTGGTCTGTATACCCTTGACTATTCTAGATATTTCATACAAGTTGGATCACTTTCCATTTTAAAGGTTGTTTAACAATCGTGCTCTATGGAGACCTCTCTATCCTACGGACACCTGTAAGAGCTGTTACGGTCTCTCTGTGCTCATTTGGCAGTTGGTGTCTTGTGTTACTGGTTACCTTCTTAAGTATGCCAGTGCCATATCTCTGCAACTTGACCAGAAGCTACTTGTAGGCAGGGTGTTGTCCTGTTCTTCTTTAGCAGGAATAGCAATCCTTTGCACCTGTGAAAACACTTTGGAAAACCATAAAGCTGCTTTTCAAATTTCAATTCCTTTACATATTCCTTTAAAGCTGAATTTCAAAATAATCCTGTGAAGTGGGCCAGTATAGTATTTTTTTTTTTTTTTTGTCTAATATTCACATTGCACAAAGTAGAAATATTTAGTGGCAAGGCAATGGTACCCTAGCTAAGACTAGAAACTAGGTCTTCTTTTTGCTACTAGAAATTCCAATTTTTTCACGTCTAAAAATCTAAAAAATTCACAGACCAGAAAATGATTGTAGTTGTGTTTAATTTATTGTCTGCCTGACTTCTGATATCTACCTTCCAACTTTGCAGGCCCTTCTGATACCCAACCAAGCCTGCTCTGCCTGCCATGCCTCTCCTAATCCCCATTGTCCTCCCCTCCCCATACACAGTCTCTCAGCTCTTTTCCTCCCAGCAGGCCCTCTCCCACTGCCACCTAGGACTCTCTGTAACATTAATCTGAGCTCTTCTTCAAGGAACAACCCCCTTCCCAATGTCTATCTACATCTCGACATTCCAGACTACTGAGTTTCTTGTCCCTGGGAAAGGGGATTCCTGCATAGGTTCTACGGGAGCTTATTCTCTGCATATTGAGCATCAGAATATACACAGTGATATATTAGACATTGGGGTACTCAAAGATTTTACCATTTTCAAAGAACACGGATGCCTCTGAGACAACCTTAATTCAAAATGTTATTGTTAGAAGGATTCAGCAAAGTGCCAGGGTACAAGATCAACACACAAAAATTGGTTGGGCTTCTTTACATTAACAAGGAGAACTCAGAAAAGGAAATAAAGAAAACAATACCATTTACAATAGCCCTCAAAAGGATAAAATACTAAGGAATAAACCTAACCAAGGATGTAAAAGACCTATGCAATGAAAAAACACTACTCAAGAAGCTAAAAGAGACCTACACAAATGAAAAAACATTTCATGCTCATGGATGGGAAGACTTAACATTGTGAAAATGTCCGTACTACCCAAAGCAATCTATAGATATGATGCAATCTTAATCCAAATTCCAACAACATTGTTTACAGAAATGGAGAAACAAATCACCAACTTTATATGGAAAGGAAAGAGGCCCCAGATAGCCAAAGCAATATTGAAGAAGAACAAAGTAGGAGGCCTTACACTTCCTGATTTCAAAACATACTATACAGCCACAGTAATCAAAACAGCCTTGTACTGGTTCAATGACAGACACATAGACCAGTGGAACAGAATTGAGAATTGAGAAGTAAATCCATTCATCTATGGGTAGCTGATTTTCAACAAGCGGTCAAAGTACATTCAATGGGGAAGAAACAGTCTCTTTAACAAATAGTGTGGGCAAAACTGTATATTCATCTGCAGAAAAATGAAACAGATTCATACCTCACACCACACACAAAAACTAACTCAAAATGGATTAAAGATCTAAATGATAAAGCTAAAATTATAAAGTTCCCAGAAGATAACATAGGAACAAAACTATAGGACCTAATTTTTTTCGGAAATGGATTATCAAACACAGCTACAAATTGGCAAACAAAAGACGAAAAATTAGGTAACCGAGACCTCCTGAAAAGTAAATACTTCTGCTGATAAAAACTTTTTTCAAAAGAGTAAAAAGAGAACCTAACCCAAAAAACCCATTGTTGTCAAGTCTATTCCGATTTATAGCAACCAGATAGGACAGAGTAGAACTGTCCCGCAGGGTTTCCAAGGAGTGGCTGGTGGGTTCAAACTGTTGACCTTTTGGTTAGCAGCAGAACCCTTAACCACTGTGTCCCCAGGGCTCCAAAAAAAGAACCTACAGACTGGGAAAAAATCTTTGGGAATGACATATCTGATAGAATATATAGAAATATATAGAAAAAAAAACTCAACAACAAAAAGACAAAAAATCCAATTAAAATGGCAAAGGACATGAACAGACATTTTACCAAAGATGACATTCAAGTGGCCAACAAACACGAGAAAAGATGCTCACTATCAACAGCCACTCAAACCAAAACTGCTGCCACTGAGTCAATTCCAATTCCTAGCAACCCTATAGGAGAGTAGAACTGTCCCACAGGGTTTCCAAGGCTGTAAATCTTTGCGGAAGCAGACTGCCACCCCTTTTTCCTGGGGAACGGCTGGTGGGTTTGAACTGCCAACCTTTGAGTTAGCAGCCAAGTGCTTAACCACTGCACCACCAGGGCTCCTTCATCAGCCATTATCAAAAACCAAACCCATTGCCGTCAAGTCTATCCTGACTCATAGCAACCCTATAGAAAAGAGCAGAACTGCCTCATAGAGTTTCCAAGGAGCACCTAGTGCACTCGAACCACGAACCTTTTGCTTAGCAGCCGTAACACTTAACCACTATGCCACAAGTGTTTCCTCATTAGCCATTGGAGGTGCAAATCAAAACTACCATGAGTTACCATCTCATGCCTGCAAAAAAGGGCACTGATCAAAAAAAAAGAAAACAACAAATGCTGGTGAGGTTGTAGGGAGATTGGAACACTTACCGACTGCTGGTAGGACTGTAAAATGGTATAAACACTATGGAAAATGATATGATGCTTCCTCAAAAGGCTATAAATAGAGACACCTTATGATCCAGCACTCTCACTTCTAGGTATATACCTTAGAGATCTAACAGCAATGACATGAATAGACATAGGCACACCTACGTTCATTGCAGCATTATTCATAATAGCAAAAAGATGGAAACAACCTAAGTGTCCATCAACAGATAAATGAGTAAACATTTGGTATATACATACAATGGAATACTACGCAGCTAGAAAGAATAATGATGAGTTCTCAAAATGTTTTATAATATGGATGAACCTGGAGGATATTATGCTGAGTGAAATAAATCTATCAAAAAAGGACAAATATTGTATGATCCCACTTTTATAAAAAGACAAAAATAGGTAAACATACAGAAATCAACATTCTTAAAAACTCTAACTCACAGAAAAAGACCAGACTTACTGGTCTGACAGACTGGAGAAACCTCGAGAGTATGGCTCCCAGACACCCTTTTAACTCAGTACTGAACTCACTCTCGAGGTTCACCCTTCAGCCAAAGATTAGATAGGCCCATAAAACAAAATGAGACTAAATGGGCACACCAACCCAGGGGCACGGACGAGAAGGCAGGAGGGGACAGGAAAGCTGGCAATAGGGAACCCAAAGTTGAGAAGGGGAGAATGTTGACAGGTCAAAGGGTTGGCAACCAATGTCATAAAACAACATGTGTATTAATTGTTTAATGAGAAACTAATATGCTCTATAAACCTTCATCTAAAGCACAATTAAAAAAAAAGAAAAAGAAAGAAAGAAATCAATGTTCTTAGGTGGTTACCAGGGAAGGGAGGAGGAGGGAGGGGGAATCACTGAGTAGACAGTAGACACTTGTTATTTTTGGCAATACCAAATTGGGTGAAGTGTGCACAACTTGACCAAGGTTAATGATAACACTAAGAAGTACACAAGAATAAAGGATGTTATTGATAAATGTTATAAACAATTTTGCAACAACAGCAGTTACAACGAAAAAAATACGTGAGTGGTTACCTAGGTAGATATGTATGCATATATGTATGTAGAAGGGTATATGTGTGTGTGTGTGTGTGTGTATATATATATATATGTGCATGTATAGGTATATCTGTAGGCATATACAGATACATATTTGTGTGTGCTGCACATATATTCACATATATAATAAAGTACACAGGGGGCACAGTCACAGATACTTCCTAGACACAATCAAATACCTCACAAGACTGGTTTCCTGGGTTTGAAGGCTTAGGTCCATAGTCTTGGGGAATCACGTGGTCAATTGGCACAACATAGTCCATAAAGTTTATGTTCTACATCCTAGTTTGGTAAGTAGTATCTGGGGTCTTAAAAGCTTGTGAGTGGCCATCTAAGATACAACTACCTGTCTGGGGCAAAAGAGAAAGAAGGAAACCAAAGACTCAAAGAAGAAACTAGTCTACAGGACCAATTGCTTACACGAATCACAGCCTCATCTATCCTGAGACCAAAAGAACTCAGTGGTGCCCGGCTACCACTACCGACTGTTCTGACCAGGAACACGATAGATGGTCCTGAATAGAACAGGAGAAAATTGTAGAACAAAACTCAAATTCTTAAAAAAAGGCCAGACTTACTGGGCCAGTAGAGACTACAGGAATCCCTAAGTCTATTGCCCTGGGATACCCTTTAAACTTTGAACTGAATCCACTGCCAGAGGTCACCTTTCAGCTAAAAAAACAGATTGGCTTCCAAAATAAACAATATCACCCATGAGCACTGCGCTCCTCAAAAAAAATCATCTATATGAGACCAAGCGGTCAACAGTTACCCTAAAGCAAAGATGAGAAGGGGGGGTAGGGAAGCTAGATTAATGGAAACAGAACAACCAGAATGGAAATAATGAGAATGTTGTCACAATGTGGTAAATGTAACCAATGTCACCGAACAAAATGAATAAAAATTGTTAAATAGGAACCTAATTTGCTGTGTAAACTTTCACCAAAAACATAACAAAATATTTTCTAAAAAAATGTTATTTTTGTTGTTGCTGCTATTGTTGTGTGCTGTTGAGTTGATTCCAACTCATAGTGACCCCATCTGACAGAGTAGAACTGCCCCATAGAGTTTTCTTGGCTGTAATTTTTGCAGAAGCAGGTCTTTCTCCAGTGGAACCTCTGGATAGGTTTGAACTACCAACCTTTTGGTTAGCAGCTGAGCCCTTAACTGTTGCACCACCAGGGTTCCTTCAAAACATTATTAAGGCAAATATAAACAATTACTGCTTCAACATTGTCTACACTCTGACTAACATGTTCACTTCTGTTATCTCTTTCCCGTCTCTATCTTTGTTGCTGCCTTTGCTTTTTTCAAGGTCTCATTTGACTGGGCCTTGAAGCATAGGAAAAACATTCATAGACAAGAAATGGGCCAAGAACGTTCCTGGCTTTGCATGGGCAGAGGTAGAGAAGCATGGATAGAAAGATGTTTAGTTTAGAGATTAGGGTCTGGAGTCAAGGAGATCTAGGAGACTCTAAACTGTGATTCTGGTATTAACTGGTTTTTTAACCTTAAGCAAATTGCTTAGCTTCCTCACTTCGATTTCTTCATCTATATAATGAGCATAATAGTTACCGATCTTATTATTTAGGAGTCTCTGGATGACATGAGCAGCCCTGGTGGCACAGCGGTTAACAGCTCAGGCTGCTAACCAAAAGGTCGGCAATTCAAATCCACCAGCCACTCCTTGGAAACCCTATGGGGCAGTTCTGCTCTGTCCTGGAGGGTCGCTATGAGTCCGAGTCGACTCAATGGCAGCGTGTTTGGTTTTTTGGTTTTGGATGGCACAAACGGTTAAGTGATGGGCTACTAACTGAAAGGTAGGCAGTTCAAGCTGACCCAGAGCTGCTTCAGAAGAAAGACCTGGTGATCTGCTTCTTGAAAGGTCACATCCATGAAAACCCTGTGGGGTGCAATTCTACCTTGAAACACATGCAGTTCTACCTTGAATTGACTTAATAGCAATTGTTTTGTTTTGCTTTGCCTTAATCTTATTGAGTATTATGTGAGATAGACTATAGAGTGAAAACAGAACTCGACAGGACTGCCTTGTTCTTCTGGGTCTCGAAAGTTCTCTGCCTTTGACAGGATGCAGTTTTACCACTTTTCTTTCACTCTCTATTTGTGGAAAATATATGAGTTTTCCTTCTCTGACAGGTTTCCACCTTATGCGGGTTCCGGCTTTTTCAGGTTTTACTGTATAAAGGATTTTGCACAATACCTGGTACACACTGAACAGTCAAAATATGTTGAATGATGTGATAGCTAATTTTATGTGGCAACTTTGATAGGCTATAGTGCCCACTTGTTTGGTGAAACATAGATGTTGCTGTGAAGGTATTTACATGTGATTAACATTTAAATCAAATGACCTTAAGTAACGCAGATTATCCTCCATAATGTGGTTGGGCCTAATCCAATCAGTTGAAGACCTTAAGAGTAAAAACTGAAGTTCCCCAAAGGAGAAGGATTCTGCAAATAGGCATTCTTCTGTAATTCCTGCCTGGCCTATATGGGGTCTCTACAGCCTATACACACGGACACATGAGGTAAGTGGAATGGGGAAAGGTAACTTTCTCATAAACGGGACTCCAATTTTCTTTCTCCCCCAGGTGGTGTCACTACCAGAAAGTAGGGGAATCCTTGAGATTTGGTTCTAGAACTCATTAGTCCAATTCACCATTCAGGAAAGCTAAAAACAAGAGTATAAACCAAAAAAAAAAGCAAACTTCGTTGCGGACGAGTCAATGCCGACTCATTGTGACCCTATAGGACAGAGCAGAACTGCCCCATAGGGTTTCCAACGAGCGGCTGGTGAATTTGAACTGCCAACTTTTAGATTAGCAGCCGGCTTTGAAAACTGGAAGGGGTTATTGTAACGTGGTGGCCAATGACGCTTTCAGAGGCCCATGAAACAGACCAAAAACAGTGCTGCACCATTCCCCATAGTATGGACTAATTGACTGGTTGATTATTACCCAAATCAGGTTTACCTGATTTCAACTTTTTTCCCATTAGTGCTCCCCTAAGATATTTATTCTTTTCAATATATCAAATTTAAAATATCAACTCTGAAGCCAAGTATTAAGATAGTCACATTAAAATCACAGGCTTAAAATTTAATTGTACTGATCCGATTTTTAGAGGCCAGGACTCACAAAATATGTAAACTATGCTGTGCTACAATGCAACATTGACTCGAATAGGTATTGAAGGTAAAACCTACCCCGCAATGATGCAATCCGTGAACCCTCAGAGGCAGAGACAAGCAAGCATAATTCAAGCCGATTCCCACTTCCTCCCCTGCTGATGAAGGAGCCCTGGTGGCGCAGTGGTTAAGTGCTCGGCTGCTAACGCAAAGGTCCACGGCTGAACCCACCAGCCGCTTTGCAGGAGAACGTCAGCTTCTGTAAAAGATGACAGCCTTGGAAACCCTATGGGGGCAGTTCTACTCTGTTCTACCGGGCTGCTGTGAGTCGGGATTGACTTGACGGTATTGAGTTTGGCTTGGTTTTCCCCTGCCAGTTCTGTCTCTCTTTCACTATTTCTGGAGATGTCTATCAAGGAGGAGCCCTGGAACAGCCGGGGGCGCTGCATATACTGTGGAACTGAGGAAGGCATCATACAGGAGAGGACCAGCGACTCCTGCTGGTCGTCAGAGACAGGTGTCACAGGAAGTTACGCAGGCCTAGGAAACAAAATGATAACAACAGAAACGCATACACACACATTCGTTGTTGGTAGTTGCCGTCGACTTGACTTTGAATCATGGCCACTTTATGTACAACAGAAGGAAACATTGCCCGGACCTGCACACACACGCGCACACGCAGGACCGGGCAATGTTTCGTTCTGTTGTATGTTGTATCAGAAGCAACTCCATGGCAACTAACAACAAAATATATGTAAATTTAAGTTTGGTCAGTATTATTAACTCGGCTGAATTACTACAAGCAAGTCACTTATCAGCATCTCAGATTTTGACAACCAAAAAATGGAAAAAATAATCTGACCCACTCACATTTTCAAAGAGGAAAGAACCAAGTTGTGGAATCAGACAGAGCAAGGTTCAAACCTTGGATCCATCACAAGCTGAGTATGGAATGCTGGACGAATCACACTCAGCCCATATTTCCTCCTGAAATTTGGGGAAATGATTCTTACCTCAGCAGCATCGTAGTCAGGATTAAATGAGATAATGTGGCAAAACCACTTTGTACAGAAGATAGTCAATAAATGTTCTCCTCCCTCCATCCTATTTTAAAGGGCTGTTATGGGAATCCAATTACAGTAGATACGAATATGCTTGAAAAAAATTTAAGGATCTATGCAAGTGTAAAGCATTATTATGATTATGATCCTTCAATTCAATTTTCTTCACTTGTCCAGACACTGATATTCTTTAAAAATAAAATAAAATAAAGGTTTGTGGATAAAAGACAAGCTGAGAGGAACAGAGGAAAAAAACTGATGCAGACAGTGGAAACCTAATGTTCCTTCAATTGCTCCCAGCTTTGAGGTACTTGGTTAGCCAGCAAATAAAACCAATCAGTTCCAATTAACTTTCCTGAAAGTGAGGAAGCAAAAACAAAAGAGCAAGTTACATATGTATTTTTTAAACCTTCTCAGTGCTGAAAAAGCCACTGAAGACTGTGTAGTGAAAAAAAAAAAACCTAATGTGCAATGCCTTTTCTAACAAAATGTGAATTGCTACCTGAAACAGCACTCACCTGTCTGTCAGTTTGCACTGTGGAGGCTTACATGTTGCTCTGATGCTGGAAGCTATGCCACCAGTATTTCAAATGTCGGCAGTGTCACCCATGGTGGACAGGTTTCACTGGAGCTTTCAGACTAAGACAGATTAGGAAGAAAGGCCTGGCAACTTCTGAAAGTTAGCCAGTGAAAACCATGGATCACAATAGAATATTGTCCAATACAGTGCTGGAAGATGAGCCCCCTAGGTTGGAAGGCACTCAAAATACACAGTGGACTCAACAATGGACTCCAACATATCAATGAAAGTTAAGATGAAGCAGGACCAGTCAATGTTTTGTTATGGGGTACATAGGATCGCCGTGAACCAGAACTGACTCAACGGCAGCTAACAGCGACAACAACCTGAAACAACACTCATAAGACACACCAGTGACTGGAACAAAGCAAGATCTCTGGAGTTTCTGTGGGTATTGCTCACAGATTACTCGTCCAATTGCCATTTGCAGGGATAATCCAAGGAGCACAGTTGTGTGGTTACAAAAAGAAAAAAGTGGACTCCCAAAGACTGCACCCTAAATTTGGCCATAATGACACCTCCAAAATATAGCAATAAAAAAATAAGGGCTTCAATCTACTCATGATATGAAGCTATCAGTCAGTTAGTATGACTGTTGTTTCAGCAACTACCAGGAATAGCTTCAATAATGCCACTGGTGGAATGAGTTTTCCTATAAAGACACACACATGAAGGGAAAACTTGAAATTGGACGCTACCCTGGGAATGTAGGGAAATAAAGTGGAAGTCAGAACACTCAAATTCACTGCAGAAGAGACATTTCAAGACTCAAGATTCCAGACACAATTAGTCTATTAAAAAAACAAAACAAAATATGTTACTCTTTCCCTGTGTCTTTAAAGATAGAATTCTTCATAGTGGTCCTCATACAAGCTTAAACAGTTTGTATTTATAGCTGCCCCAGAGTACTGCTCACTCCTGTAGAACTTTATTCGTCATTTAGAACAGAAGAAACTAGCCTGTGTCCAGCTTAAAAGAGTGTTAAAGTACAGAAAATGTTGTGAAATGCTCATTTTAAGCTTAAATTCAAACATTTTTCCCTTTTCTATCAGCTTTTCCTGACAATTTCTTCTCTTCACCCACAATTTCTGTTTTACTTCGCTTAGGGTCCTATTGCATAAAATCCAAACATATAGATTAGGTGGCCTCTTTCAAAACCTACACTTCTCAAATTGGAAACACCTAGCATAAATTGTTTGAATCTGACAATTCCTTGTCTAATGGCGGTAGCTTAATTTGATTTGGAATTGCTAATATAACCAATAAACGAGAGAAGAATGACACGAGCTGAAAGGGGACAAAAAAACAGCCTTGGTGAGCTCCGCTTCAAGACTCTCCATTATAATCCTCTTCGCTATGAAGCTTTTTCAGCTTTTTGAAATTTTGGAGAGGGGTAAGATAACATGTTAATTTTTTTTTTAAGTTCACACCATCTAGCAAAGCCATCCAAATCATTTTGGTGCTCGGAGATTTTATTTCTAATCTTTCTGTGCAAAATGCTTTGTTAAATCCCTGATGACAACTTTTATGCATAATGCATAAAATAAACTTTGCCAAAATCTGAGACATTTTTAAAAGCATGTAAAACCCCTTTAGAAGAAAAATGACACATTACAGGGCATGTAGTTGCCATGCACTGGGAAAAGCACACTGCAAGGCTGACGGAAAGCATTGTGCTCCATGTCATTAACTCCCAAACATCTAATACATGTAGTTACCTAGGTTTACTTGCATTTGAAATTGCATGCTATATCTTATGAGACTCTTCATATATTGATGCCTAGTTTATGTACTAATAAATTCAGCTACGTCTTCAACACTTCTTGGAATCTTCACACTTTAAAAAGACCCAATACTTATTTCATATAACTGAGAAAATCTTGTCAGTCACCAAAAAATAATTTAAAAAAATTTTTTGCATGTGTATAAATTAGCATTTCTACACGTGCCTATTGTATGATAAATCAGCTAGGTAGGTAACTCCAGTTCAGATCTTATGGCTGCTTTTGCTTATTTAAAACTATAAAAATAAAGACCAAGAAGGAATAAGACTTAGCATTCAAAAGGAGGTGCTATAAATCCTACCACTGCAAAAGCCAAATAAATAAAAATCAGAATAATGACCATGTATCACTAGCCAGTGTCACTAAAATGATTTGTTTTACTCCTCTAATCTTTACCATATCTAAACTGACTATAATAAATGAATAATTGCTCTGAATACAGAGCAGTTAATTGAAAAACTGCACCAAGTATAAAACCAAGAAGTTATAACACAAAATACAAGGTTTCACCAGTGTTTAGGAACTTGTCTTTGTCAATATTTTTAAGGTTCAGCATAAATGATACTGTTTGCTGCCATATATCATAGACCATCACGAATTATGTTAGATGTGCCATAAAAATTAATGGTCTTAAGTTACAGGACATTTCATCAACATACATCCAGGTGTAAAGTTCTGATGGAGTTTTGCTTCTTCTTGAAAGAAAATGGTGCAGTCGAAATGAGCGTTATCTGGAAAGCCAAACTTCTAAGGGCAGGCCCTAGTCAGAAGGTGTGTGCCAATTTGAGAAAGGGTGGGCATCCCTTGAAAGTGGAAGGTGTGGCATCTAGCTCTTAGGCAGGTTGCTTTTCAAAGTTTCCCTGCGTACATTCACTTACCATTGTGTGTACAAAACAATTCAAGTCCTAAGAGGGGGTGAATGTTAGAATACAGAAACAAAACACGCATTGTTGATTTCTAACAGTGTTTTCCTGGGAGAGCACACACTTGTGTAGCCATCCCATGGTGGACAGACTAATTTCAAAAATTAGTTGAATGAAAGCATGTGTACAAAGATGAGTTGTTAATTATTTGGAGCAGTGAAAAAGGTCCTTTCTGGAATATCTTTGAAAACCTATATTTCCTGAATTTGTGTGAAAGTTGTATTATATGAATATTACTTTTTTGAAAACAAAGCACTTTGGGCTCAGTTCAATAATAACAGCTTACAGGAGAGTAATTGAAGTTATCCAATTGTCTTCCCATTGAAAATGACCTACAGTACATACACAGAGAGACACCAAAAAAAAAAAATCTGTTATGCAATTTTATTGAGACTGAAGTAAAAAGGAATCAGGGTTAGACACTGTGTGAGCATTTAATGCACACCAAATGATGATATGGTGGGAGAAAATTATCCCTTTTTCTTCGTGTTCCTTCTCCAAATTCTCATCTTCTCCCACCCCCTGCTGAGCTCCTATTGACTTCAAAGAGAGGTCCATGGGGGTCCAGAGTAAGATGAGAATTTGGCCCACATGCATAATTTTTGTGCTCCTTTATTCATAACATACAATAAGCACTGGATTTGAAAGGGCTCTAACAGAGTCTGATAATGGCTCCCAAATGATCAAGTATCTTCTTAGTATACTAAACGATATGGCCAGTTGTGCCAGTGGAAAGACTGAAAACTCTGAGGAAAAGACCATGCCAAGTCTTTATTATTATCCTCATCTATTATTATTACTCTGGCTATATAACAATATTTATGTAGTATTACAATCACAATATCATTACTGTAGTGATAAAACCACAATGAATACGGTTTTGTAAGACCATAGGCATATCTGAATATTTATAATCAATAGGATGTGCTGAGAATTCTGAAATCTTCTCCCAGGAAATCTCACCATCTCAAGGTACAGGAAGACATCATGTAGATCAGCACACTGCAGCAATAACACTAAATTATTGTGGACAATGATGAAGAAATAATAGGTGGGATAAAGCAACTTTTTAGAATACTTGTAGGGGAGACCACTTATTCAGCAAATGCATATGACATAGAAGATATCAGAAGGGAAAGTTGAGGAAAGAAATGCCTGAATAGTGTGGGAGATGCACCAGCAAACCATTCTAGCACTGTGAAGAGAATAAAACATGAGAGGAAAACATGGAGGTAACAAGGTCAACTAACAACCTAATAGAATCTGACCATCTTGGGAATCAACGAAAAGACTATATCATGAAATTAGTTGTTTCTTCATAAAATACAGTATTCAGTTGCATATAAAATGACAGGTGAAGTAAAGATAAATCAATCTCCCTGCTGGTACAAACAGTTACCACAGTTACCACGTTTAGTTGCTAACCAAAAAGTTCAAGGTTCAGTTCCATCCAGAGGCACCTTGGAAAAAAAGCCTAGCGAGCTACTTCCAAAGCACTAGCCACTGAAAACCCTATGGAGCACAGTTCTACTCTGACACACATGGGGTTGCCATGAGTTGGAATTGACTAGACGGCAACTGGAAAAAAAAAAGTACACATTTTGGTCCATCGTTATTTCATCCTGTAAAGTTTTTACCTACCTTTGCGGTTAGTCTAATATTGCCTTTTATTTTTCATTCTTCTGTGCTCAAAGGATGATTCACATTCTCAAATATACTTTGCACTATAGAAAATTGAAAAGACCATGGAATGGCTGAGCAACTCATTTGCTTACATAATTTTTGGATATTAATCATTTCAGTATTTTTTGTATCCAGGATCCTCAAAAGCAGTGGATATCTCATCCAATTTAAGGCATATTTGTAATGGAAATATGCAGCAAAATTGCTACCCCATATTTATAGATAAGGTCTGCAATTTACAGGAGATAGTTGGAAAAAAGAAAAATGTTGTCACAAAACTACCAGCACGTTATGGTTTGTTTACAAACAAATTTCACTTATATTATTTCATTTGATCCTTTCAACAATACAGTAAGTCAATTAAAGAGAAGAAAATGAAACTCCTGATTACCACCGCAGCTTCCAACAGATCGCTTTGTCCTAATAGATACGGTACTCGGTTAAGAATTAGCAATATTGCTTCTTTTGCAACTGATTTTACTTTCTTGGATAAGTAGCATTATTCCCATCCCCAGTATCTGAGCTTTTTCTTAATTTTTAGTATTGCTATTATCATACGTATATGAAAAAGGAAAAAGAAGACAGTAACTCAGAGACATGATTATAGGTGTTGGGGTAGCAGTGTACTTTCCCTATCTCACTTCTTTGAGATGAACATTATGTCAACACAATGCTTTGTAGTGTTCTAGCTCTATATAGTTCAATAACATATGCTTCTGATGCCCAAATAGGGGAAACAAAGACTTCCTGAATACCTTCCTGTTTTTCTTTCCTTGGTCCACTATTTAAAAATGAATTCCTTGGTAGTGGCATCACTAGGGGGCTGTAGGGTGCAGGGATGCAAACCATACTGGGTAACATTGTCAGAGGTGGTGATATCAAAATGATTGTTTACCAAATTTCTGTGGAGTGTTTCAGCAGAAATGTATTATTTTTTTATAAAAATATCCGTGTAGTTAGTTCTAACGACAAAATTTTTCGTAAGTCCGGCTTATATGTATCAATATGCCTACAAGGCTAAAACTCTATACTAATTTACTTTTTGAATCTTCTAATACACTCTGGTCAGAGCTACCTTTATTACCCAGTTACAGTGACGCTTCCAATCACATGGTTTCGTCTGCACGCACTACAAGTGCACGATGTTTTCATTGCTGCCCGTGTTTTTACAGTTGCTGATTTTGTCAGACTTTCTGGTGTTTTAGTTACAATATTGTGGTAATTAGTATTTGTAAACCCATATCAGTAACTTTTTTGAGAATGAAGTAGAAATTAAAGGGAAAGAGGGAGTGATACATGGGAATTACGACTTAAGAGTAATGTTAATACAAAAAACGTTACTAAGGATTCTGCATGGTCTAGTACAGGAGGAGGCCCATGGCGGGGGGGTGACACCATGAGTTACCACACTAGGTTACACCAACCCTAGTGACGCCACTGTTCCTTGGGCATGTGGCTCTTTGCGTCCCCAGCACTGATTAGGTACTTAGTACACAGTGGATAATAAATTCTTGTAAAATGAATCAATGAATGAATGAATTCATGCATTGTGTGCAAAAACAAGCTTTTAAAATAATTATTTGAGTCATTTGCCTTTGAAAAGTTACTCTCTACTTCAAGACAATTTAAAATGTTAGCCTCTGTGATTTGTGTTTCTGATTAGCCCCACTTCTGTAGGCATTTTGGGGGCAGTGATAGTTCAGTGATAGAATTCTCATCACGCTACAGTTGCTAACCAAAAGATCGGTGGTTCGAATCCACCAGGTGCTCCTTGGAAACCCTATGGTGCAGTTCTACTCTGTCACTATAAGTTGGAATTGACTCGACAGCGATGGTTTTTTTTTGTTTTGGGGTTTTTTTTTAATGCAGTAGACCTGGGTTCAATTTCTGACCAACACACCTCAAGTACAGCCACCACTCATCTGCCAGTGGAGGCTTGCATGTTGCTATGATGCTGAACAGGTTTCAGCAGAGCTTCTAGACTAAGATGGACTAGGAAGAAAGCCCTGGTGATCTACCTCTAAAAAATCAGCCAGTGAAAACCCTACGGACCACAACAGTCCTATCCCACTGTGCCTAGGAATTCAATGGCAGCTAACAATAACAACTGCAGACATTTACAAGTGGATCCAGCAGGAAGAGTTTAAGACAGAGGCACAGAACTATAACCCAAACCCTCTCCTAGTTTATCAGGAAAGATATCTTATCTTAAAGAGATCTTTGTCTACTTGTCTTTCTGTGATTGAGGAACCCACAACTAAACACAACACAGGCAAAAATCGCATGGAAATGGTTGCAGCACACGGCCTGCCACTGTCTTACCGCCTCACAGCCGTAAGTGGTAGAAAATTATCGTTTTAACAAGGATAAGTTTATTTTTCACCAGATATCTATCAAAGGAAAGATTACAACACAGCAGCTGGAACGCTGGAACCTACATAATGTATTGCACATTTTAATCATGTTGGATAAAACACTCTTTCTATGGATATCAATTATACTAATGACTCTTATATAATACTCTCATGTGCCTATGGGATATGTATTGTCACCTCTCTTTTGTCATAAAAATAGTTAGCAGCTCTGGATCCACATTAAAGTAGTTGCTTTCATTTTCATATAATGAATGAGTAACACTGTAAAAAAAGACATTTTATCACATATTAGTTTAACAGAGTGAAGAGATTGCACATATGACAGTGCTAAATATACTCTTAAGCTGCTAATAAAGTCAAAGCCTGCGGGGAAAAATTCTAATGATGAACAATGCCAGAAGTTTGTATTTCTGAAACTAAAGCAAAAATATTCCACTGAGGTATAATTTCTAAATATCTTAAAACAGGGATTTCTAATAATTTAATTTCCAATAAATCTCCCTAGTCATTTTGGAATCATTTTACTTGCAATAAATCTCTCCAGTCAGCCTAAATGATGAACCCTTTTTTGGTTTTTGTTTTTTTTTTTTCCTTTTCCCAGAGTGCAGTGTTACGGAGGAAACTTCTTCGAATGTGTCCTTAAAATTAATAATGACAACAGAAGGAATGATTCATAGCCAGACTACTGCACACTTCCTTTTTGTCAACAGAACAAAAATTTCTTCTAGAATGGTTGAAGATTATTCACCCAAAAATAAATAAATGAACACGTGACTAAATTCCTCAGGTTGTATTCTAGAAATGCCTCAGCTGAAGCTCCATCACTGCTCCCATTCTTCAGAGCACCTGCTAGCAATGCTAGAGTTAAGGCTTTATGAGCATTTCCATTATAAACTCCTAGATTCCAGGTTTAATAAATCAGTCATAAAAATGTGCTCAAAGCTGAAACTTGGCAAAACAATTTAAAGAAAAGAAAAAAAAAAATCCCCTGCCTGGTCATTTTTAAGTTACGGAAGTATAAAAAGATACAGCTAGGAGTTTCAGAAGCATTCCCTCTACAAGTAGTTTTGAAGGCAGATGATTTTAATTATATAGAAAACTGGTCAAGTGATTGGTCCTTAGTGTAGTCAGAATATATGAGGCGGTTTGAAGAAAAAGGTAAAATAATGAAGTTATTTAAATTCCACCTAGAAGCTTTTAGCTGTGCATTTTGAATGCCATATTCTCTTCAGTTCACCAGAGGTCTTGAAAAAAGGTAGTGGATCATCATTTGCTTCTCCTTTTGTCCACCTAAGTATAGTATCCATCTGAAAAGATCTTGGAAAACTCTTCCTAATTTAAGTACTGACATTTATAAGGTACATATATGCATAATTATTTATGTAGCACAGTGGAATTACTTGGATTAATAGAAGATTCTGTTGTCTTCAATCTATCTTTAAAAAACTGCTTCTATTCTTTTGTAGGCCACCTCATTTAAACAGGTCAATAGGTCTATTTGAACACTAAATCTTCAAGTATGTATTGAATATTTCTTGGACTTTATTAATATGATCAAATAGAATATTTGTTAGTTGGTTATATCTCCTGTCCAAGTTTGATAGACTTGGAAGAAATTGGTGATTTGCTTCAACAGTCCATGCCTTAGTATAAATATAAAAACTAAGAAGAATTTTAAGGCAAAATTCTTTGTAACTTAAATTTCTTCCCTTTCCCCCGGAAAATGAAACATTAATTCTTTGGTATTTGCAAATTTAACTTTTGACTATTCAAGACTTATCCTGAAGGTTCATGAAGTGGTTATTTTTTTCATGTTTGCTCATGTTCATTATGAGTTTGGTATGCAGGGAGTATGAGTTAGGCAGTGAGACCGCCTAGCCAGATGCTCAGAATCCTCAGTCTAACTTAGCTTTGTTTTCCAATCACTTTTATATATCCAGTAATAATATCTTTGTCTCTTTGTGAAAAATGCACCGTGAAAGAAAGGTAACTGGTGTTAAAAGTGACGTAACCTAAAATGTGATAATTATTAGTCATAAAACAGAGTGACAGTATAATATAGTATCCTTAGAATTACACAGCTTAGGTTCAAATCCCAGATTCATCCATTTTCTATGGTTTCTAGGTTTCTACTATAAACCTAAATATTCTCATTTATATTTAAAAAAAGGATGAAAATAATAATAATACCTCGTAAGATTTCTGTGAGGATTAAGTGAGTTCTAGCACTTACGCGGAGTGGCTGACACAATGTACGTGCCCAGTGAACTATTGTTTTCATCATCATCATAATCACCATTATCAAGGAGAAATCATAGAGGTGAAAATTAGAAATGCCCTTGAGGCTCTGAAAAGAAATCCTTTATGCTTATACAAAATATTCATTTTATTAAATGTCTATCATATATAAGAAAATTTAGTAAAGGAAGTTTATGTCTCATGTAGTCTTGTTATTTGATCTTCGACCTTAAGGAGCTTCTACTATAAAGGTGGAAAACACAAGCGCGCGCGCGCACGCACACGCACACGCACACGCACACGCGCACACACACACACACACACACACACACACACACACCCCAACTACTGTGGCTAAGGCTGCCTCATTTTGTCTGCTTTTTCCAAGCTGAGTAACTAATGCTCACCCCACCCACCCTTTCAGGTTCTGGCCTAATCTAGTTCCTGAACTAAAGCAGATGTAGACAGAAATTATACCAGCAACCTCAGTCTCTCAATTGTCTGAGGCATACAATAGGTCATCTACCTAGCAATGTATTAATCCATTCTTGACTCCCCTATCACTGCCTGGGCCAGTGCATTGCCTACCCAGCACTTAGCGCCTCCAAAAATAACGATTCCATGAATATATACACAGTTCATCACGAAGCTGTAGCTCTTCTGTTTTCTTTCTTCTAATGTCTTAGTCCTTAGACTCAACTTCTACTTTCACTTCTACTCTCTTATTCTTATCAGTTACCCTTTCTGACTGGGACCCTAACAGAATGGACCCTAACAGAACGCCAGCCCTTTATGATGAGAGAGGAAGAGAAGAGACTTTGCTCCTCTACCTTGGTTGTTCTGATCCTCTTCCCAGGACTGGAGCTTTGCTCTATGTTTAGACTCATTAGCTTGGTCCAGCACACAGATTCCTAGACAATAACCATCTGCCTCCCTGTGCTGCATTTCCATTACTTTGGCTGCATGATTTGGATCTCCTAGTGCTGGTCTTTTTCAGAATTATTATGACTGCGCCCCCTTGATTACTTGCCTAGAAACCCTCCAGCACTTCCGGGAACAATCCTTGCAAACTGCTAATCTTTTCCCCACCTGTCCCTCTGGTGGCACCAAATAACTTCCATGAAAGACATCCCAAGATTTTACAGCTCCCAACTTCTCAATGTCAAATAGTTTTTATCCTGTCTCTTTTTCAGTCGTTTCCCTTTTTTATGCTCACTCTCACTCAACCTTCTCAAGCCAGAATTTTCAAGCACAACAATTTGCCCGTAACAAATGAACCCAAAAGTTTCATGTCCACCTGCTAGTCAATAGTGGGGATAGATCAATTTACATTAGGTTAGTCTTCAAACATCTTTATCAATGACTTCGATAAAGACGTAGAAATCATACTTATCACATTGGTATATGACAAAAGTAGGCAGGAATAACTTGTATGCTGGATGACAGAATCAAGATTATAAAGGACCTGATAAACAAAAATGATAGGTTGAAACTAACAAGGTGATCAAACCGCATTTGGAATATTGGGTTTAGTTCTGGGCAAGAACAAGCTAAATTATATCCA
Organism: Trichechus manatus latirostris; assembly: GCF_000243295.1. NCBI lineage: Eukaryota > Metazoa > Chordata > Mammalia > Sirenia > Trichechidae > Trichechus > Trichechus manatus. Next base: position 2,074,371 of record NW_004443994.1, read on the forward strand.
AAAAATAATTAGAATAAAGGTGGGTATGAAAACCCTGATATCTGAGGAAAGACGAAAATATTTGGGATGATTTTTCCCACATAAAAATGGGTGTGGGAGGTCAAACATATCTCTTTTTAAATACTTGAAAGGCTAGGATTTTCAGTACCAATAGTTCTTTTTCTCCATATTTCCAAAAGATTTACCAGGACCAGTAGATATAAATTCTAGATACATTTCAAATCATTTAAAGACGTTTTTTTCCCTAATAATTAGAACTTTCTAGAAAAAAGGTGATTACCTTCATGAGGTACTGAGTTCATAGTCTTCTCACCTTTTTCTTTGTATACCCTCTGTGGGCAAGGTCATTGACTTCCAGAGTGTGACATTCCTTATATGCTGACCTCTCTCTTGAGATCTAGATACGTGTCCAGTTGAATTTCCCATAGGTCCCTCAAAGCAGGTTCACCATCTAAATGCCCCAACCTGCTCCTACTCTGGACTGCATCTCTCACTTCCAAGTCACCTAAGACAGAAACTCAAAGCGCCAATTTCTCCCAATTCTTGATGTAATGATGATGGTGATGATAATGATGATGATAATGGCAACTACTTTCCATTAAGTTTTTACTACCTGGAGTTAACATGCCAAATTTTATGTATATTATCTTATGTAATCTTTACGGTAACCATAGAATGTGTGCGATATCCTCATTTTACAGAGGAAGCTGAGACTTAGAAGGGTAAGTAACAAGGTCCAGATTTGTATTTAAGGCTGCCTGACTGTAAAAGAAGGAGCCCTGGTGGTGCAGTGATTAAGTGCTCAGCTGCCAACTGAAAGGTCACCAGTTCAAACCCACCAGCCGCTCCTCAGGAGAAAGATGTGGCGGTCTGCTTCCGTAAAGATTTACAGCCTTGGAAACCCTATGAGGCAGTTCTACTCTGTTCTATAGGGTCACTGTGAGTCAGAATTGACTCAAAGGCAAAAAACTTTATTTTTTTGGTTTTGACTCTAAAGGCCATGTGATTATCCTCTCTGCTATAAAGCTTTTTCAATTTTTGTTATCTGTTTTACCTCAGAAAGTCCCCCACTGCAAGATTTTCTCACTTACTTTCCCCTCTGAAAGTGAAGAAACTCTAGTTTTTCCAAGATTGGCTTCTCTCATTCTTCATGTGGTAGATCAGATGGTGTCCTAACGAAGGAGCCCCTCCTCATCATTATTTTCTTTCAGTTGTTGTGGTTTTTAGGTACCATCAAGTCAGTTCTGACTCATAAGCACCGTATGTACAACCGAACAAAACATTGCCCGGTCCTGTGCCATCCTCATGAGTATTGTTATGCTTGAGTCTATTGTTGCATCCACTGCATCAATCCATCTCGTTGAGGGTTTTCCTCTTTTTCACTGACTGTCTACCAAGCATGATGTCCTTCTCCAGGGACTGGTTACCCCTGATAATATGTCCAAAGTAGGTGAGACAAAGTCTCACCATCTTCTTCTAAGGAGCGTTCTGGTTGTACTTTTTCCAAGACAGATTTTTTCATTCTTCTGGCAGTCCATGGTATATTCAATATTCTTCACCAACACCATAATCCAAAGCCATCAATTCTTCTTCGGTCTTCCTTATTCATTGTCCAGCTTTCACATGCATATGAGGTGATTGAAAATACCATGGCTTGGGTCAGGTGTACCTTAGTCCTCAAAGTGACATCTTTGCTTTTTAACACTTTAAAGAGGTCTTTTGCAGCAGATTTCCCCGATGCAGTGGGTCCTTTGATTTCTTGACTGCTGCTTCCATGGATGTTGATTGTGGATCCAAGCAAAATGAAATCCTTGACAATTTCAATCTTTTCTCCATTTATCACAATGTTGCTTACTGGTCCAGTTGTGAGGATTTTTGTTTTCTTTATGTTGAGGTGTAATCCATACTGAAGGCTGTGGTCTTTGATCTTCATCAGTAAGTGCTTCAAGTCCTCTTCACCTTCAGCAAGCAAGGTTGTGTCACCTGCATGTTGCAGGGTGTTAATGAGTCTTCCTTCAATCCTGATGCTGTGTTCTTCTTCATATAGTCCACCTTCTGGGATTATTTGCTCAGCATACAATTGAATAAGAATGGTGAAAGTATACCACCCCGACACATAGCTTTCCTGACTTTAAACCATGCAGTATCCCCTTATTCTGTTCAAACAACTGCCTCTTGGTCTAAGCGCAGGTTCCTCTTGAGCACAATTAAGTGTTCTGGAATTCTCATTCTTTGCAATGTTACCCATAATTTGCTATGATCCGTACATTATTGTTTGCATAGTCAATAAAACACAGGTAAACATCTTTCTGCTATTCTCTGCTTTCAGCCAGGATCTATCTAATGTCAGCAGTGATAGCACTTGTTCCACGCCCTCTTCTGAATCTGGCTTGAATTTCTGGTAGTTCCTTGTTGATATACTCCTGTAACCGCTTTTGAATGATCTTCAGCAAAATTTTACCTGTGTGTGATATTAATGATATTGTTCGATAATTTCCACTTTGTTGGATCAGCTTTCTTTGGAATGGTCACAAATATGGACCCTCTTCACACATGGTGTACAGGTTTCAGCTGAGCTTTCAGACTAAGAAAGACTAGGAAGAAGGACCTAGTGGTCTACTTCTGAAAAAAACTAGCCGGTGAAAACTTTATGAGTAGCAGCAGAACATTGTCTGATATAGTGCCGAAGATGAGCCCCTCAGGCTGGGGCAGGTAACTGTCTTCCAAATTTCTTCACATAGATAAGTGAATACTTCCAGTGCTGCATCCATTTGTTGAAACATCTCAATTGGTATTCTGTCAATTCCTGAAGCCTTGTTTTTCGCCAATGCCTTCAGTGCAGCTTGGACCTCTTCCTTCATTACCATTGGTTCTTGATCATATGCTACCTCCTGAAATGGTTGAACGTCGACCAATTGTTTTTGGTACAGTGATTCTGTGTATTCCTTCCATCTTCTTTTGATGTTTCCTACATCATTTAGTATTTTCCCTGTAGAATCCTACAATATTGCAACTCGAGGGTTGAATTTTTCTTCAGTTCTTTCAGCTTGAGAAATACTGAGCATGTTCTTCTTTTTGGTTTTCTAACTCCAAGTATTCGCACATTTCATTATAATACTTTACTTTGTCTTCTCGAGCCAACCTCTGAAATCTTCTGTTCAGCTCTTTTACTCCATCATTTCTTCCTTTCTCTTTAGCTACTCTGTGTTCAAGAGCAACTTTCAGAGTCTCTTCTGACATCCATTTTAGTCTTTTTTTTCTTTCTTGTCTTTTTAATGACCTCTTGCTTTCTTCATGTATGATGTCCTTGATGTCATTCCACAACTTGTTTGGTCTTCAGTCATTTGTGTTCAATGCATCAAATCTATTCTTGAGATGGTCTCTAAATTCAGATGAGATATACTCAAGGTCATACTTTGGCTCTTGTGGACTTTTTCTAATTTTCTTCAACTTCAACTTGAACTTGCATATGAGCAATTGATGATGTGTTCCACAGTCAGCCCCTGGCCTTGTTCTGACTGATGATGATATTGAGCTTTTCCATTGTCTCTTTCCACAGAGGTAGACCATTTGATTCGTGTGTATTCCACCTGGCAAGGTCCACATGTATAGTCACCATTTATGTTGTTGAAAATGGTATTTGCAAGGAAGAAGTCGTTGGTGTTGCAAAATACTATCATGAGAGCTCCATCGTTTCTCTCACCAAGGCCATATTTTCCAACTACCAATCCTTCTTTTATTTCCAACTTTTGTATTCCAATCACCAGTAATTATCAATGCAACTTGATTGCATTTTGATCAATTTCACACTGCAGAAGTTGATAAAAATCTTCAATTTCTTCACCTTTGGCCTTAGTGGTTGGTGCGTAAATTTGAATAATAGACATATTAACTGGTCTTCCTTGTAGGCATACGGATATTATCCTATCACTGACAGTGTTGTACTTCATGATAGATCTTGAAATGTTCTTTTTGACAATGAATGCAACACCATTCCTCTTCAATTTGTCATTCCCAGAATAGTAGACCATATGATTGTCTGATTCAAAATGGCCAAAACCAGTCCATTTCAGCTCACTAATGCCTAGGATATCAATATATCAATGTTTATGCATTCCATTTAATTTTTACAATTTCCAGTTTTTCTAGATTCATACTTTGTGCATTCCACTTTCTGATTACTAATGGATGTTTGCAACTGTTTCTTCTCATTTTGAGTCGTACCACATCAGGAAGTGAAGGTCCTGAAAGCTTGACTCCATCCATATCATTAAAATTGACTCTACTTTGAGGAGGCAACTCTTCCCCGGTCATATTTTGAGTGTCCTCCAATCTGAGGTGCTCATTTTCGGCACTATATCAGACAATGTTCTGCTGCTACTCATTAAGTTTTCACTGGCTAGTTTTTTTCAGAAGTAGACTACTAGGTCCTTCTTCCTAGTCTTTCTTAGTCTGGAAGCTCAACTGAAACCTGTCCACCATGTGTGACCCTGCCGGCATTTGAATACCAGTGGCATAGCTTCCAGCATCACAGCAACAGGCAAGCCCCCATAGTATGACAAACTGACAAATGTGTGGGGGATTCTCTTTCATAGTACCCTAATAATTTCCTCAACAATGTTCATCAGCAGCAGTTATTTTTAAAAACATTTACTTCTTTATTGTCCAATTCCCTTAAAAAATATGGAAGGCTTACATGGGAGAGATCTTAATGTCTTGCTCTTCTCGAATATCCAGCATCTAGAGTGGTGCTTGGCATCTACTTGAACTCAATAAATATTTCTTGACTGATTTGGTTGATTTGGATAAAATTTTTGATCTGTTCCCCTACCTATAGTCTTTCTACTCTTGATGTAGTTCAAGCCCTCAACATCTCACTTGGGCATCCCTAATAGCCAGGCATCTTTTCTCTGGTCTGTCTCTACCAACTTGAATCCAAATACAGAATGAATCATGCCCTCTGCTGAAAAATTTTCCATGTCTCTTCTGTGACTACAGAGTAAGTCAAAACTTCTAAACATGGCGTTGAAAATTTGGTACCAACTCCCCAACAGCAGCCTTCCAAATTCCACACATACGCTACTACCACTGTTGTTTGAAAAAGCTGTATAATTTCATGTCCTTATATCTCTTTAATGATGCTCTGTCTTTCTAGAAACTCTTTTCTCCCTCTCCAGAAAAACTATAGGAATACTCTTGTGTGAAATTTTAACCGGATCCATCCTCCAGAGAAAAGTTAAACATTCCCCCGCCACCACAGGTTTCCATTGCATTTTGTGCACTTTTTTTTTTAAGTATTGATGACATTGTATTACAGTTTGTTATGCACTTTTCTTTTCTAATCTTCCCAACTAGGTTTGAGCTTATTGCACATAGAGGTGGCATATTGTTGTTGTTGTTATTGTCAGTTGCCATCAAGTCCATTCTGACTCATGGCAACACTGTCTGTACAGAGTAGAACTGTTCCATAGGGTTTTCAAGGCATATAATAGTTGTGTATTAAATGACTAAATTTTGAATAAAGAAGCAAATTGAGCTAGATGATATCTAAAGTCCTTTTCATAGTTAATATTTTATATATTATTAATGATTCCATTATTTTTAAGTTGGAAAATATTTTTGGAAACCCATGACAAATTATTTTAATTTTGATCCTTGCCTACTCATTAAAAGCAATTAATTTAAAAAAAAAAAAAAACTTCTACAATGCATAAAAGGGGGTGAGGGATGCATATAAAAAAATTATTGATTTCCTCAGTGTTGGCCCTATTCAGCAATTGCATTTTTTACTTAAATTGAAAATATCCTCATACATTTTCTGGTGGAAATTTAAATTGATAAATCTATTTGAAGGGCAAGTTGGCAGTATGTATCAAGATTTTATGAATGTGTATAGTCTTTGACCCAGGAATTGACTTCTAAGAAACAATATTCCAAGGAAAATAAAAAACATAAATCAATTATGTCATTAATTTACACTTGTATTACTTGATATTTTATTTTATTATACTATAATAGCTAAGGGGCCCTGGTGGTACAGTGGTTAATCATTCAACTGCTAACCAAAAGGTTGGAAGTTCCAATCCACCACTAGCTCCTTGGAAACCCTACGGGACTGTTCTACTCTGTCCTATAGGGTTGCTGTGAGTTGGAATTGACTCAATGGCAATGGGTTTTGTTTTTGTTTTTTTATAGTAACCAAGTAAATTGGAAACAAGAGTTGAATAACAAGAAAATGAACAAGGATTAAATACATTAAGGTATTTCCATACAATTAAGATAGTTTTAAATAATCAAAGACATGAAAAACTAATAATGAAAATGTGAAAAAAACATTTGTACTATAACATCTCAAATCTGTCTATCTACCTGTCTATCTATATACACCTACTCCTCACTTATCGACTATCTCATTATCTGACATTTTGTATTTACAATAATAGTAAAAAATCTACTATCCTACTATTTAGTGTACTAACGACTTTTGTCTGGCAGTAACAAATGCTGAGGTACGAGGTGAGAGTAAAGCTGGCTGTGATGGTTAAGGTTATATGTCAGCTTGGCTGAGCCATGATTCTCAGTGGTTTGGCAATTATATAATGATGTAATTTGGCAGTTATGTAATGATGTGGTCATCCTCCACTTCTGCATAACATCAATTTTCACATAGCAACCTGGTCTTTGGAAACTAACCATATTGATAAGTGAGGAGTGGGTATATACATATAAATATAGAGAGAGAGAGACAGAGGGAGAGGGAGAGGGAGGAAACATAACAGTATAATCTCCCGGTGGTATGAGTGTACAATTATCATTTTCTTCTTTATATTCTTCTATATTTTCCTACTTGACAAAAATAAATATATATTCTTTACTCAACTGATTTTAAAAATTATTTTAAAAACACACACAGTGTGATTGAGACTGGGACAAATTAAACTACTTGTAACTACCTAAATTGACTCCCAGCAGGATTGTTAGCAAACTACACACTCTAAACTTTGTTTCAAACAAATGTACTCTTCACACAAAGCACCTTCCATGAGTCATAAGTTATGAAATGTCTGATGAAAAATTCACATATTAAATAACTTATTAAAAATACTGCATTGGCAAAAAAAGAAGGGAGGAAACTTAAGAAACAAAGGGTGTAGATTACTTTTGGATAAAGTTGGTATATGAAAGTGATGAATGCTTAGCGTAATGTGCCAAGGAGAGAAGGAAGTGTATATCCTAATACATCATGTGTACATATTCATATCTAAGTAGAAAATGCAAAATATATCCCATCTGTTTTCACCCTCTTTTCATTCTCTTCAGCTCCCCAAACAGCTGTTTATGCAGCAGTGTACTTTCTTGGCAATCTTTCATTGGAGGAAGAGGATGGCTTCCATTATTGTCTCATTGATGAACCAGAGATGGCTAATGGGGCCAATCGAGATGACAACCTCTGTCACAGCTTAAGCACATATTTTCTGGCATAATGAGTGGTCCAGAGCTGTTAATTTGGTCTTTAGTTTATTGTTCCCGCAAGCACACTTTTCTTATCTTTAGTTATAAAATGTTGAAGTATTAGGACACATGCAACAAATTTCTCCCTCAAATCAAGTGGTAGTAGGCAAAAGACCTGAACAAGTTGATCTTAATGCTATTGCAACCTCATATACACTGTAAGAGTAGTTTGATATTATCAGGTTATCACCCTCCAAAGCACCTTCGAGATTTAACTAACAACAGATAGGGATTTAAAAATATTTTATTTCATTCATCTAAATAACACATTCTCGAATAGATATATGCACACCCATGTTCATCGCAGCACTGTTCACAATAGCCAAAAGATGGAAGCAACCTAAGTGCCCATCGATGGACGAATGGATAAACAAACTATGGTATATCCACACAATGGAATATTATGCAATGATAAAGAACAATGATGAAGCTGTGAAACATAGTATAACTTGGTGGAAGCTAGAACTTATTATGCTGAGTGAATTTAGTCAGTCACAGAAG
>NW_004443994.1:2083072-2127020 GCF_000243295.1 Trichechus manatus latirostris
TGCCTCTTAGACAAGTAGATACAAGAGACCAAAGGTGCAGCTTCTGTCCAGAGGTGAGATGGGAAGGCAGAGAGAGTTAGGAGCTGGTTGAGTGTTCATGGGGAATCAGGGGCAGAGGGGAGGAGTGTGCTGTCACAGAACGGGGTGAGCGGTTGGGGCCTCATAACAATGTATGTAAAAAAAAATTCTGTATGGGAGACTAACTTGAAATGTAAACTTCATTTAATTACAACAATAAAAATATAAATAACGTGTTCTTTCTGACTTGAATCAGATGACCATCATCTCAATGCCCCTGGGACATACTTGAGTAATGACTTCAAAGTTTGTGGTTCAATGAAATATTTCTTCTACAACTAACATCAAAGATAATATGATGCAATGGGAAGAACATTATGGAGACAAGAACTGGGATTGGATTCTACCTCTGCTTCTTATAAATTGTGTAATCTAGGACACATCATTAAGTCTCACTTTCCTTCAGATTTATTTATTTATCTTCAAATACACAGAAGCAAAAAAAGAGTGGAACTCTAGAAACTATGCATCTACCCCAGTAGTTCTCAACCAGGGGTGATTTTGTCCCCCACCCCCATTCTGGGGGACAGTTCACAATGTCTGGGTCATTTTTTGCTTATCACATCTGGAGGCGGGAGGTAAATAGGAAGCTACTGGTATTTAATGGATAGAAATCAGCAATGCTGCTAAACATCCTACAATGCACGGGACAGTCCCCCCACAACAAAGAATTATATGACCCAAAATGTCCATACTACCACTTTAAGAAACCCTACTGTATCCTCTAATTGGACCATATCATAGGAAAGAAATGTCAAATTACTGACAGATCAAAACTTTAAACACTAACATTTTAGGTTATTGAACTTTGAACATTTATAGCTAGGTTCTAGATTTGCTCAGTGATGATTGTTCAGATTCACCTTCTAAAAGATGGAAAATCTTTAGAAAAATCTAGACTATCACCATTGATTTTATGTGTGGCAATTGCTTAATGTGGGTTTATTCATGATAAATTAGTCCGCTGATCTTAAGCTGTAGCCTCGTTTTCTCTCACCTCAGTAAAGGCTGTTAAAAAAAATTTTTTTCACACACCAAATGTGATAGCATCATAAATATGATACAACTTGCAAATCAGTGTGGGCTTATCTATCAGTCAGAGTTTATTCAAATAGTTGACCCTTCTCTTGGTTAATTTCCCTAACTTTGAACTTGGTTATTTCTTGGTTATTTTTCCTAACATTAAGCTTGTCAACGGCCAAGTATGGTATTGCTGTAATATAAGGATTAGGTAATAATATATTCTTGTTGGAATTTAATCTTGCTTCTAGAACGGCACACAAGATGCTGACATAAATCATCATTAATTAAATGCAAATATTAAGGAAAATCTACAGTTAAGATTCTTCTTTTGAAATTTTATTTTAAAAGTCAGAGTTTCGTGAGATTAAAGAAAACCATATATAAAAAGTTACGTTTGTTCATTTATTTGTTTTTCATTTTTCAACTATTAATTGGGCTGTAGTTCAACGTGTTCTTTGAAAAGGAGGTGGAAATAAAAATCTGACTTGTCTTTTTTCATTAAAATGATAACTATTTTGAAATAATTCTTGTTACCATGGGTCTTCAGGAAGTCTAGATTAATAGCTGAAGTTTCTACCACTCATCTTAAAGATTTCAGCAGAGAATCTGTCAGCTTCAAATATCTTGTTTTTCACTGGTTTCTGATATTGCCACACATTGTTGCCATCCTGAGACAAGGGAAAATTTGCCTCAGACTGGAAATTATAATATAGAGTTGCAAACCCACATCTCAACAAGCATCTTAGCTAAATAGAACTCCAGAAAGTTCTTCCATAAACACAGAATTATTTTTTCTCCTTGATAATTTTAGACATCAGTGGGTCCCTGAGTGCAAGATCATAGAAAGCTGTAGAAGAAGCAAATGAGCATGTATATTTAAGAAATGGATACCTGTTGGCTAAATATATGTATTTGCATATTTGACCATCCTACCATTTGTTCTTTATGTCACAGGCTTTCCTCTGAAACTCTGCCTAGATACTGCCATTTCTTTCACTTATAGTTGATAAAATTCTAACTATCTCTAAAAGCCTTGTGTTGTTACTATTGTTAGGTGCTGTGGAGTCAGGTCCAACTCATAGCGACCCTAGGTACAATAGAACAAAACACTGCCCAGTCCTGTGCCATCCCCACAATTGTTGCTATGTTTGAGCCCATTGTTGCATCCACTGTGTCAGTCCATCTCACTGAATGTCTTCCTCTTTTTCACTGGCCCTCTACTTTACCAAGCATGATGTCCTTCTCCAGGGATTGATCTCTCCTGATAACACGTCCAAAGTACGTGAGACCTTGTACTAACAGTCAGTCAGCTCTTAAAGTGTCTCGTCACTCTTGTCAAATCAGCCTTAATGCTTCTTGGCAGGAAATCCAATTGTTTTGGCAGTGGTGGACTTAAAGAAACCCCAGGTTAATGCTGAGAACAATTCTCAAAAATTTAGAAAAATTTCTAAAAGACATACTGGTACAAATGTTTTAACTTAATCTGAGTGTTCAACTTTTAGTCTTCTGACATAAATTTTGCTATGCCAGTCTGATGTTATAGACAAAGCACTGGATTTGGGGATCAAAAGATCTGGCTTAGAATCACAGCTCCACCATTTAATAATTGTGGGTTCCATATTGCTTTATATCACTGACCCTCAGTTACTCTTAACAGGATAACAACAAATAACTCATAAGACTATTATTGGGATTAAATGGAGCAATGTTGTGAAAGTACTTTGGAAACTGCAAATCACTATACAAATGTCAGTTATATTATACCATATGCATTAAATAAATTCAATAGATACACTGCACAAACTAATCCAGGGTTAAACACATCATATTTATTTGCTAAATACCGTATTATTCACTCAAATAACACACATGTTATACATTTTTTTGCCAACCATGCCTTCCCTCACGAGGTATTTTTGTAAGTATGTTATGCTAATTTGTTTTACAGCAACATGTAGAAAAAATTAGCATAGCACGCTTACAAAAATACCTCATAGAGGGAGGGCACAGTTTGCAAAAAAAAAACATATAACGCTGTAAAAGTATGGTATGCCATGGTGTCTTTGCACATTCTATTCGTTCTGCCTAGAATCCATCCCTCCTTGCCTTTCAAGGGAACTCCCTCTCTTCATCTCTGAGTGTGTTCAAACACCAGCTAATCTATGAGGACTCTGCGTTTTAACATCATAACAGCACATCCTTCCCCTGGATTACATGCCACCTGCATATATGAATTATGGAAGGAAGAAAAAGACCCTAATAATCAAGAAGGTTGTTGTTGTTGGTAGGTGCCATTGAGTCCATTCCAACTCAGCAATTTTATGTATAACAGAACAAAACGCTGCCCAGTCCTGCACCATCCTCACAATTGTTGCTGTGTTTGAGCCCATTGTTGCAGCCACTGTGTCAACCCATCTCGTTGAGGGACTTCCTCTTTTTCACTGACCTACTTTACCAAGCATGTCCTTCTCCAGGGATTCGTCCCTCCTAATAACATGTCCATAGTAAGCAAGACAATCTCACCACCCTTGCTTTTAAGGAGCATTGTGGCTGTACTTCTTCTAAGACAGATTTGCTCATTCTTCTGGCAGTCCATGGTATATTCAATATTGTTCACCAGCACCATAATTCAAAGCCATCGATTCTTCTTGGATCTTCCTTATTCATTGTCCAGCCTGGACAGTAGGGAGCCTGAACTTCCATCATCACCCGGCAGTAAGGAGGCAGTCCCCCTTTTCCCCCTACTAGTATTGTGTCAGAGGAGGCCACCTACAATAAAAAATTTAAATAAGATCCAGAGTCTCATAACTCTGGACTCATTTGCTGAGTGGCATGACTCAAAATGAGAACAGTTGCAAACATCCATTAATAATCAGAATGTGGAATGTACCAAGTATGAATCTAGGGAAATTGGAAGTTGTCAAAATGAAATGGAGCATTTGAAGACAGATACCACAGGCATTAGTAAGCTGAAATGGACTGGTATTGGTCATTAAAAGGACCTGGATTCAGAAGAGAACGTGGAACAAGGGATATCATTGCTGATGTCAGATGGATTTTGGCTAAAAGCAGAGAATGGCAGAAAGATGTTCACATGTGTTTTATCAGCTACGCAAAGGCATTCAACTATGTGGATCATAACAAATTATGGATAACATTGTGAAGAATGAGAATTCCAGAACAATAATTGTGCTCATGTAGAACCTGTACATAGACTAAGAGGCAGTGGTTCAAACAGAACAAGGGGATACTGCGTGGTTTAAAACCAGGAAAGATGTGTGTCAGGATTGTGTCCTTTCACCATATTCAATCTGTATGCTGAGCAAATAATCTGAGAAGCTGGACTATACAAAGAACACGGCATCAGGATTGGAGGAAGACTCATTAACAACCTGTGATATGCAGATGACACAATCTTGCTTGCTGAAAGTGAAAAGGACTTGAAGCACTTACTGATAAAGATGAAAGACCACAGCCTTCGGTATGGATTATACCTCAAAATAAAGACAACAAAAATCCTCATAACTGGATGCTATGGATTGAATTATGTCCCCTCAAAAACTGTGTGAGTCATGATTCCCAGTATTGTATGATTGTGTACCATTTTGTAATCTGATGTGATTTCCTTATGTGTTGTAAACTCTGTCACTATGATGAGGCTGTATGTGATTTCCTTATGTGTTGTAAACTCTGTCACTATCAGGAAGTTACACTGATGAGGTCTACAAGATTGGATAGGGTCTTTTGAAATATAAAAGAGAGAAGGGAGCAGAGACACACGGGAACCTCATACCACCTCATACCACCAAGAAAGCAGTGGGGGAGCAGAGGGCCTCCTTTGGACCTGAGGTTCCTGTGCAGAGAAGCTCCCAGACCAAGTGAAGATTGATGACATGGACCTTCCTCCAGAGCCAACAGAGAGAGAAAGCCTTCTCCTGGAGCTGATGCCCTGAATTTGGACTTGTAGCCTATTGGACTGTGAGAGAATAAACTTCTTTTTGTCAAAGCCATCCACTTGTGGTATTTCTATTATGGCAGCTCTAGATGATTGAGACACTGGACCAATAAGCAACATCATGATAAACAGGGAAAAGACTGAAGTTGTCAAGGATTTCATTTTACCTGGATACACAGTCATTGCCCATGGAGGCAGCGGTCAAGAAGTCAATGTATTACATTGGGCAAATCTGCTGCGAAAGACTTCTTAAAAGTGTTAAAAAGCAAAGACATCACTTTGAGGACTAAGGTGCACCTGACCCAAGCCATTGGTATTTTTAGTCACCTCATATGCATACAAAAGCTGGACAATGAATAAGGAAGATGGAACAAGAATTGATGGCTTTGAATTATGGTGTTGGTGAAGAATATTGAATATACCATGGACTGCAGGAGAACGAACTAATCTGTCTTGGAAGAAGTACAGCCAGAATGCTCCTTAGAAGCAAGGATAGTGAGACCGTGTCTCATATACTATGGATATGTTATCAGGAGGGACCAGTCCCTGGAGAAGGACATCATACTTGGTAAAGCAGAGAGTCAGTGAAAAAGAGGAAGACCTTCAATGAGATGGACTGACACAGTGGCTACAACAATGGGCTCAAACATATCAACAATTGTGAGGATGGTGCAGGACTGGGCAGTGTTTCATCCTGTTGTACATAGGGTTGCTATGAGTTGGAACCAACTCTACAGCACATCAGAACAACAACAACAAAAACGTTTGAAAAGAGTCTGTTATTCCAGCTACCTCATTCATTCCTTTATTCAAGAATATTCAGTAAATGCCTGACAAGTGCCAGGCACTTGTCTAGGCTTTGGAGATACATCAGTTAATAAGAAAGGCAATGTTCTTTACTGTCATAGGAGTTTCAGACTAGTGGCCATCAATCTACGAAGACATCATATGGTTCTGGTTATGTATTAATTAAGTTGGGAAACTGTTTAAATTTTCCAAGCATGGAAGTATTAATTTTTTTTAATTGTTTCTTAGCTGAGATAAATTTTCGTGCTGGGTTGTTTTCCAATAACATATTTTAAGGCTATCACCATGTCTTGCGCATAGTGGCTGCCTAAATATATATATATAACATGAATGACATTTTAGAAAAGCCTTCATTATTTTAGCTTTAAAATGTTTATGAAGACATAAAAAGCTCTAAAAGACCTTGTGTTGTTGTTTTGTGCTGTTGAGTCAATTCCGACTCCTAGTGACCCCACGTGACTGAGTAGAACCATCGCGTAGGGTTTTCTTGGCTGTGATCTTTACAGAAGCGGATTGCCAGGTCTTTATCCTGCTGGGTGGGTTGAAATCGCCAGCCTTTCAGTTAGCAGGTGAGTGCTTAACCATTGCACCACCAGGGTCCTGTAAGGACCTTAGACAGAGTCATTGGATGTTGACTGAAGAGCTAAGACTGTGACTTTCATGCATCATACCAGCTCTCCCACCTCCCCTAGGAAAAACAGACAGGTTGGCTACTTGAATAATTTTTTTTTCATAGCTGGTGAGTTTTGGTATTTAATTATAAGTTGAGAATGAATAGCTTTTCTTACTAGAGAGGAATGTGAATTTGTCTCACCCACTGCAATGATTTAGAAAGCTTATGATATTTAGAATCAGTTACACAAGTGAAATAGGAAAAAAAAAAAAAAAACTTCTACCCACTGCCACATAGCATGCTAAGCAGTCATGCCATTGAGCTTACTGTCAAGGTCCTCCCTTGGTGTTTGTGAAGAGGCTTGGGAATCTTCTTTTTTTGTTTTATAAAGGAAATAAGTTGATTCTGCTGTAGCTAGGGTGGCTAATGGTGCTTCATCGAGTCTCTCTGCACTTAGGATGCATCTGATTTCTGCAGGGAGTGAGAATCTCACTGCATTCGATGATGAAGAATACCCTTGCTCCAGTACACACATGGCATTGTGCAATGCTCACCGAGGCAACATTAACTTTCCACTCTGCACTCGAACGATTGTAAAATTTGGGAGCTAGATGTGTACTTAGAATCTCTTAGTTGTTTGATCACATTGATGAAAGGATATGCAATCAATCTCCCCCTAAGACAGTGAGTGGTATTGGCCATAACTCATTACTCCGTCAAGGATTTGGCATTTCAATCGATGGGAAATGATGTGTGATCATTCTAATTTATTATACATCATTTCCCATCAATCGACAAGCTGAAGCTTTGACATAATAAGTACTTACAGACACTGTCAATCATTCCTGGTCCAACTACCTCCCAGTGCTGCCATTTGGGATCTCCTCAAATACTCATGAAAATTGAATGTGCCCCAAAATCACAAATGCAGTGATTTCATTCAGCAGAAGACTTTAAGACGACCTCTTACTAGGGGATTCCATCAGCAATTGCCTAAACACTGGACCATCCTCCAGTCTAAAGGGGATGAAACTGATGAGTATTCTGATTAGCCATGATTTTCCTCCCACTCTGTCCAAATGTGATTCTAAGGATGATGGGTATTGCCAGAATCATAGGGGTACATTTTTGTCTTTGAAAAATGTCAGTCTTCTCTACCTACTTCATCTAAAAAAATTTACTATTTCCTGAGTGCTTTCTGGAATAATGTCAAAGCACATTGATTTTCCTGCCTTTTGTCACTGTGGGGAATGACATCACAGGAGAGCAGATCACCAAATACTGTATTATCAAGATAGTAACGCTCATGAATTACCAGTCCTTTTATATAAGATCCCTCAGCCATTATTATTGCCTATACAGAAGCATTGGAGGAGAACTGTTTGGTTCAGTTAGTTGTACTGGTTTGAAGTTTGAGTCTCATGAAAATAAAATAAGGAAAACGATTCTGGGACCATGTACTGAAGCAATAATGTCCAAAGTCGTAATTTTGGACATTGCATACTGCCTATTTCATGCCTGCTGCTTCGTACAAGTATATTTGGTAATTTTAAAAATATGCCAAGACATTTTCAATTTCTACTTTGTGATTTTTTCAGAAGCAAAGCCATATTTTCATGAGAATCTGCATGCATAGTAGGAGGGGAATTTTTATTTTCAACAGCACAAAAGGAACATTTTCTGAAGAAAAAAGGGTGATGGTCGCTCTATAACTCCACACATAGCAATACTTTCTTGAAGACAGAAGGGAAAATACTCCATTTTGGCTGGAAACAATTACTTTCTTTGCCTATGACTAGCCCTTCGTAAATCTGGGGAAAATAGCAAGTAAACAGTAGAAAGTTTTTCATTCTTAATAAACTAAAAATAAGAAAGAAAATTTACGTGTTTTTTTTTTTTCCACAGACACGTGTGGAATTAGCTTTTTTCTTCCTTTCTTTTTTTTACAGAATTCAGCTGTGAAAGTCTGATCATTTTGGAGGAAGCTTAGCACAATGCTTTGCATGCAGTGTGTGGTTTGATGTAGAAGTTAGTTCAGAGATTCTGCAACTCATAGCCGAGAAAGTTTGCTCCCATCATATACAAGGGCCCACTACCCAAAAGATCAAAAATTACTTACTAATACAATGGATTTTAATAGAATCTTTCTCAATGGATTTCAAGGCATTCATTAGCTTATTCATACTCAGGATTTGCTTGAGCCAATAACTTTCTAAACTTAAGAGGTGGAGGGAATATCTTCCTAACTCCTCCACGCACCAGTTTCCTCTTTGCTTCCTCATCAGCAGTCACCGGGTCTTGGCAGAACCAGGGCTTACTGGGGAGCCAGCTGGCTCCGTTAGCTCTTCATATGCTCTGGGGCTTATCCAAGCTAATGGAGTATCCCAGTTCATTATACACCTTCCTCCTCTACCGCCTGTGAGGAGGCGCCAGCGTACACCAGTTTGGGGCAGGAGGCATCATTGTCGCTGAAGCTACCAAAAAGAGCTGCCAGTATCCCATGGAGAAGCTAAGGGATATTAAGATTTGTACCAAATGTGCCCTGACCCCAGAAGAAGGCTAGAAGGGAATCCAGGCTTGAAGGAGAATTAGAATTATCTTCGAATTCTATATTATTAGGGCAGCAGCAACATTCTATTCAGCTCTACGTGCCAAGAACTTTGCTAAGTCTTTTCCATGTAATAGCTTATTTAGATCTTACGACAGCCCTAAGAAACTGGTGCTATCATTGTACCTATTTTATAGATGAGGAAATGGAAACTGGGGCTTAGATAGGCAAACTTACTTACTTAGAGTCACCTAGAGCATATGAGAGAGTGGCATTCCAACTTGGGTCTGAATAATCAGTCCACCTTCCTACCAGCTATACACTATATACTTAAGGAACGAGAGCTGCAACTCAATTCAAAGGCAAGGAGAAAGGCAAGTCCTTTCTCCTTGTTATTCAAGAAAGGGAAACAGGAAAGAGTAGAGGAGGGAAGAACTCAAACAAGCACCTAATGATCAAGATACCATTCTAAATATGTTGTTGTTGTTGTTAGCTGATTCCATTCTGACTCATGGCGACCCCATGTGTGCAGAGTAGAACTGCTCCATAGGGATTTCATGGGTGTGACCTTTTGGAAGCAGATTGCCAGGCCTGTCTTCTGAGGCACTTCTGGGTGTGTTCAAACCACCAACTTTTTGGCCAGTGGTCAATTACTTAACCGTTTATGCTACCCAGGGACTCTTCTTATTTCTAGAAAAGAAAAACTACAAGTACGCAAAAAATTATTCTCAGAGAAAAGAAATGATTACCAAAAAAAGAAACTTTTTTTCCAAAAACTCAGATTCAGAATCAGTCATGGTCCATGCCACTCTGTAAGAAATGAAGCCCCTGCTTTGGAACCTCACTAACAAAAGAAACAATGCCTAGACTGAGTGCTCACGTGTGAGGTTTGAGTTTGACAGAATTTAAAAAGCTTGAGTAATAAACTCCTGAAAAATGTGGTTTGGTAATGAGCAAGGCTTTAACTATATAGACATGCTGCCAGGTACCACTTTAATAAACTATTACAAATGATCAGTGCAAAGGTGTTTCCAACACCTGTTTATGCAATGTAGATGGAAGAAATCTTCCATAAAGAAGCTGTTAGTGGGAAAATGGGCTATGCATGGTTGTGATATCAAATCCATACATAACAAACTTTTCCCTGTCAATCAACAATCTTGCCATAAATTAATCCATTTATAACGAGCCTTTTTGAATTGACAGCTTCAATGTGAATAACAAAAAGGACTCTGTAAGGAAAGTGAACTCAGAATGGCTTTTTGTAACTCTTTAACACATGCAGAGAAGTGGCAAAGACATATGAGTTTTAATTTGTATTGAAAAAGTTTGGCAGCAGCTCCAAACACCGAGGTAGCTTTTCAAAAGGCAGCTGAACACAACAAAGCCAGGGTGACCTCTTAAGTTTGGTTAACAGAGGTTAAGCAGGACCTGAACAAGGAAAAGCACAATGAGATGGATTGACACAACAGCCACCACAATAGACTCAAACATATCAAGGATCATGAAGATCGCACAGCACATGGTAGCGTTTCATTCTATTGTACTTGAGGTCGCAGTGAATTGGAGCCGACCGGACAGCAACTGACAACAACAACAACAAACCCTCATCCAAGGATGGAAACAAATTCTGGCACATTTCCCTGGACTATCCTGGGCATAAAGATCAAATCCAGATGCAATTGTTATGTAAACACACTCCTGTTGGCTTTGTTGCACTGTTGAAGCACCAGGGCCTTGTACACATGAGTGTGCCTGTGTGATTAGCAGTGACGTGGTAGTTGCTGCAGACGGGCCCTTCGACACTTGTTCAGTTCTGTTGTCCTGGCCCTTGACCTTGCCTTTCGCTCATGTTGTGGCTCAAGCTCAGCTATCAATGGGTTCTGATGTCACTTCCCAACAGGTGTTATTAACAAAAATCACAGGGTTGTGAAGAATGCCTACATGACATCAGGTGTGTGCTTCTGTTTTCTGGGTAAGACAACATCTAAGGCAAGAGTTGTGTTCTTAAAGATGACCAGAGGTGCAATGCCATCATCCCTTGAGGGATCCCTAATCCAACATTTTTAACTCTCCTGAATTTTTTTGTACTTTCATATAGTACAAAGGCCCCTTCTGTCATCACTGGAGGCAAAGAGAAATTGGCTGTTTTTCATTCCTGTATTCAATATACATTTTCTTCTGGTTAAATAGCATCAATTTCTGAAGTCAGAGTTCCCTTTCTCCAAAACTCTTCTAATGCGTATAACATTCCTGCCTTCTTCAATCTTCTCTTCACCTCTCCACTTAGTCAATCCGGTCAAAAAGTAGATATGAATAAATTACCATAAGTAAGGATGAAAGCCAAAAATGATATAACACACCAGTGAGATTCTTGCAATGCATTAGGAGATCTTGTTTGCTTTTTGTTTTGTTTTTCTGCACTGGGTGAGAACCACTGCTCTAAACTCTCTACAATTTATTCTATTAAATTCGCCCTTGAGGAAGGAAGCCTCATCCTGGACCCCAACCAACGCTTTCCTCTTCACAGATGCCTTGCCACTCTCTGTTGAGAAAGATTATTTCGAGATTCCTCTGTTCTTGCTCTGCCCCCTTTGTGCGCTTGCCAAATTGCCCACCTGCATCCAGTTGGTCATGGGCCTTTGCCTGGTAAATCTTTCCTGCCAGATTCACACACAGACACAGGCAACCAGTGCCTACACCTATTTATTCCCCAGATGCCTTACTTTTCCCTACTGATTTTCAGTCCCATGTCTTCATTTTGTCAGGGGCATTTGGAATTCTAAATCTATTCTCCCAACAGGCTGCAAGCTCACTCAACTGGGCCGCACAGACCTCTGTAGAGCACATGTTCCCAATTACACCATCAGAGTCCTTGATGAAAATAACTGGGCCTGATTACTGCATAGAATCTAATAGATTGTACAGAGTTTAAGACGGAGTTTAAAACAGTGCATTTTGAAGTATGCTGGATGCATTCCTTTTCTTTTTCTGTCTAACACAGTGTGTTTTATAACTAGTAGACTACCATGCACTTGTCCAATGAGTAAATGAATGAACAAATTAATGTGTGAATGACTGGTCCAATGAAAACAACCGTGCATGGGTAGGGGTCTACATTCTCACTATTAACTGCACGTAGATTTAAGTTCAAATTTACTCAAATTCATTTTCAACATAATATGGATAAAATTTCCTGTTTAAATATCTCTATTTACCCTAAGAAAGTCTTCTGAAGACCTTTAATAATACAATTGTACCCAGCAACATAGTGCCACCAAAGATCAAAATGCTAGTATATTCAGAGACAAAAACAATTTTAACATTCAAAGCAGATAACTCAAAAAAAAAAAAAAAAAAAAAAACCCACAAACAAACCCAAACCCATTGCTGTGGAGTCAGATGCCGACTCATAGTGACCCTATCAGACAGAGTAGAGCTGCCCATAGTTTCCAAGGCTGTAAATCTTTGCGGAAACAAACTGCCACATCCTTCTCCCGTGGAGCGGCTGGTGGGTTCAAACTACTGACGTTTCAGTTAGCAGCCGAGTGCTTTAGTCACTGTGCCACTATGGCTCCTAGATAAAGCAAAGCTGTACTTACTTTTAAGAAATTTATTTGTCCAAAATGTGCAAAGTATTTTGCATAATTATTGTTGAGAAGGTAATAACATGTTCATCCTCAGTGTAGCTCAGTTATTTTTCTGAGGTTATCACCCAAACAAGTAGATTCATATCATCCCATTTGAAGCTAAATGTAACTTGCCTTCCTTCCTCCCTTTCTTCCTTCTTTCCTTCAATATTCACTGAGCTCTTATCATTTGAAGGCATAAGGAGGGCGATGTTGCATGACTCAAAGCCAGGTATTAGCAGCTGAGCACACCAGCTAGACACTTCATTCAGCTAGGCAGAATAAAGGTGGGATAGCAAGTGACCAGGAGCCCCTGGGTGGTGCAAACTGTTAACATGCTGGACTGTTAACCAAAAGGTTAGAGGTTCAAGTCCACCCAGAGACATCTCAGAAGACAGGCCTACAACTACCTCTGAAAAATCAGTCCCCCAAAACCCTATGGAGCACAGTTCTACTCTGACATACATGAGATTGCCATGAGTCAGAATCAACTCAATGACAACTGGTTTATTTTGGAAGCTTCATGACTTCCCTCCAAATCCCTAAAAAAATGAAGAGCTTGCTGTCTAGATGGATAGATCAGTTGTTATCCTTAAAAATCCATGTATAATCAAGAATAATAACTGTAAGCCTAGGTCATTACGCAGCCCCACTGCTTTCAGGGATCACTTTAGCATTATTACCAGGGTCCTTTAATAGGGGCAAGGGTCTCCTTTTGCCTGCCTGCATTGTTTTATTGATTATGCAAAGACATTTGACTGTGTGGATCATAACAAATTATGGATAACATTGTGAAGAATGGGAATTCTAGAACATGTAATTGTGCACATGAAGAACCTGTACATAGACCAAGAGGCAGTCGTTTGAACTGAACAGGGGGATACTGCATGGTTTAAAATCAAGAAAGGTGTGTGTCAGAGTTGTATCCTTTCACCATACTTACTCAAGCTGTATGCTGAGCAAATAATCTGAGAAACTGGACTATATGAAGAACAACATGGCATCAGTATTGGAGGAAAACTAATTAACAACCTGCGATATGCAGATGACACAACCTTGCTTGTTGAAAGTGAAGAGGACTTGAAGTACTTACTGATGAAAATCAAAGACCACAGCCTTCAGCATGGATTACACCTCAACATAAAGAAAACAAAAATCCTCACAACTGGACCAAGAAGCAACATCATGATAAATGGAGAAAAGATTGAAGTTGTCAAGGATTTCATTTTACTTGGATCCATAATCAGTGCCCATGGAAGCAGCAATCAGGAGATCAAACGATGAATCGCACTGGGCAAATCTGCTGCAAAAGACTTTTTTTTAAGTATTGAAAAGCAAAGATGTCACTTTGAGGACTAAAGTGCGCCTGACCCAAGCCATGATATTTTCAATCACCTCATATGAAAGAGAAAGCTGGGCAATGAATAAGGAAGACCAAAGAAGAATCGATAGCTTTGAATTATGGTGTTGGCGAAGAATATTGAATATACCATGGACTGCCAGAAGAATGAACTAATCTGTCTTGGAAGAAATACAGCCAGACTGCTCCTTGGAAGTGAGGATGGCGAGACTTCATCTCACATACTTTGGACATGTTAAAAGGAGGGCCTAGTCCCTGGAGAAGGACATCATGCTTGGTAGAGGGTCAGCAAAAAAGAGAAAGACCCTCGAGGAGATGGATTGACACAGTGGCTGCAACAATAAGCTCAAACATAGCAATGATTGTGAGGATGGCACAGGACCTGGCAGTGTTTCGTTCTGTTGTACACAGGGTTGCTATGAGCTGGAAGTGACTCAACGGCACTGAACAATAACAACAAATTATGTCTTAATTTCACATACCCTATTCAATTAAACAAGGATGGACTTGCAAAATCAGACACCAAATTTCCTGAATTTGTTATTATTTGAGAACAATGCTTTTCCCAAAAAAGACAGTAGAGAAAACTGTGAAAGGGGCCAAAAGCTTAGGTGAACATTTTTGCTTTGGCTCTATATTTTTAAATAAGGAGCACTGCAAATGGAGATCTTAGGATAAAGTTACTGTAAATAAGATCTTTGTCTCTAAATGAGACTAGTTCCTCAAAACTCCTTTTTCTTTTTGACTCGCACTGTTATGCCCCACTTTCAGTGAAATTCAATCACATTCATTAGCATTTCTAAAGATGTAAGCTACTCAAAACAGCTGCATTGTCTTTCCTTTTCAACTAAAATGCAGCTTTTTCTTCTAAAGGGAGCAATCTCCCTTTAGTTACCCGATTCTTTCAGCTTGGCACCCACAATTTTCAATGGTGGAGCCAACCCCCAAGAAACAGGAAGTGCAATCCCATTTGATCTCACTTGAAAGAAACTGTAAATACTTGGTAAGGACGGAAACAGTGGCTCAAAGAAAAATACAAAAAATAACTGTGGAAGCAAAAAAAAAAAAAGTGCAAGTGAGACAAACTAATAATCATTTAAATGAACTAACTCTTTGTCCCTGGAACTAACATTCTCATTATCAAGGGTATTTAATACATTCCCTATGAGAAGCAGGCTGCTGTCTGTCAGTCTTCCTCCTCTTTCATTGGCTATTTCAGCAACAGAGAGGGAAACATTTCATCTTTTTAATCTTGTAGGTCCATATAAAGAACATTCCATATGCTTCAAGTCATACAATTACCTGCTTTTTTGTTTCTTTCTTAAGGTGAGTATTGATGGAAATTTTATTGCAAGAGGGAGACAGGAGTTTACAAGTTAATCTTTTTTTTACTGAGTTAGAAAATCATCTTTGCGGTGCCCAGTTAAAAATTCTGTCTGTAATTCGATTGTAATTATAATCGAATCATGTTAAAGCCTAGAGAATATGCTGTTGTTTACAATGGAAGATGGTGCACTAACCCATCTCTAGAAGAGCAAGCATTGGAGCTGTTTTGCAGGGAAGATTGCCAAAATCTATACAAATGTCCAGCAGACCCCCTTGTGACAGTGCTGTCAGACAAGGTTAAAGGTGCTCTGTGGGACCATGGGCTGGAGGACTGCACTAGTTTCATGTTCTAACCCAGTGAGCTAAGCAGGCATAGCAGAGATCAGAAAAGTGATATGAATGCTGGAAATATGGAAATGAGTCATTTATAATCACATCTGAACAAAACAAAAGACAATGAGAAATTGAATCAATCTTCTTTTCCGGTAGATGTCAAATTGAATTAAAATCTTCTAATTTATAAAAAGCTGACCATAAGAACTTTTGAAAATGAAGCAGCTCATTAGTGGAATCTACGAATAGCAGCTGGGTCTGATGCTATGGCGGGTAGGAATAGAGGGAGTGAGGGCTCTTGCTACTAACGGATGTTAAAAAAAAAAAAGAGTGTTTCACATGTGATTGGCTCAAATTACTGCACTTGTGAAATTAATAAGTCCCTAAACAGGTGTGTCAGAGCCACTTTCTATGTTTAAACCTGGCAAACCAATTCCCTTCATAGAGATTGCTGCTGACCTGGCCTGAGTAAGTCTCTAATAAGGAAGAAAACCTGAATGTGAGGCTACAAATGATAATCAGACCTATTCTAAAATTTCGTGAAATATAAATCTTTCCTAAAGGAATTTCCAAATTCATGCTTATGGGGCACATTAAGTCAGAAATGTCAAACTGCAAGTGACAAGTACATGCAGAAGGGCTTCTTCAGAGAATTTGTCAGTCCCTGCAAAGATCGGGTGGTTAACTTTCCATAATTCTTGGGATGAAACTTGAAGTTGTGGGTGGTCATCCCTATGGAGACTGATTGGACAATGCCTTTATAAAGTCACTTATAGGATCCACTAGAGGAGCCCTGGCAAATCCATGATGTCTACTTTTCCGTTAGGCACATTCCAGTTAGGGAAAACTAGCAGCATTTCTGAGTCTGATGTCATTGTGCTTAGCCAAAAGACAATAAATATTTGACACTGTAGTATCTGGAAGGAGCATTTGGACTCCTGATGGAAGCTGCTCAAGTCAACCATTGATACAAATACAAGAGCTACGGTACTGTTTGGAAATCTTTTCTAACTTGAAGTTAAATTAAATGCATATGTGTGTAGTCCTTAAGGGTCTGGTTCTGGAAAAACTGAAGCTGTGATGAAGAATCTTGGGCAATCATGGTGGATGCAGAGCTCCAACCTGGAAATACATGGTCCTGGATGATTCCATCCATCCTGTAGCAAACTTTGCCAGGTAAATCATGGTCTTCAAGATTTTCTCATCCCAACCCTGTTCTCCTGATATATCTGCCTAGAAAATGTGACCCCTTATTCATTGATGGTATGTTATCTTAAATAAATACACCGGGGTTAGAGACCACTAATGGAATGAAAGGGCAGATGCGTAAGTATGTGCCTACATAATATAAGAGTTATTATATTGTTGTTCTTGCTAGCTGTCATTTATTGAGCTCTCACTTTGTGTTAAGGACAATACTAAATACTTTAAGTACTTTATATGCATCAACCCATTTAATTTCTACGACAACACTATGGCAAAGTTACCATTATTTACCCCATTTCACAGCTAAGAAAACCAAGGTGTAGAGAGGATGGATGGAATCCTGCCCTGGGCATATCGCTATGAAATGGTGAAGTAGGACTAGTACTCAAGTCTGGTCATCACTAATCCTATGCATTTATCTAGAATACTACTCCCCTGCTTCATAATGGTTAAAATGTCTCTCTGTCCTACTTGAGCATTTGTTCTGTGTTTTTGTAGAACTTTAGAAAGAATCGTCCAATTATTTGCCCAAATTTCTGCATTGCTATAGGACATGTATAGCCCAGGCTCCAGTAATTGCACTTAAATTTAACCTTTCTAGAATTGCACTAATAGAACTTCCTGCAATGATGGAAGTATTCTGAAAATCTCCACTGTCCAATATGTTAGCCACTGGTCACATGTGACTATTGAGCACTTGAAATGTGGCTAGTGTGACAGAAGAACTGAATTTTTAATTTGATTTAATTTAAACCTAAATAGGCACATATAACTATTGACCATCATATTGGACAGCATACCTCCAGAGAGAAAAAGATGATGCTCATTGAACTGAAACTATTTAATTCACTCATTTGACCAATATTTTTTCAAAGCCTATTGGAAACCCTGGTGGCATAGTGGTTAAGAGTTTGGCTGCTAACCAAAAGGTCAGCAGTTCGAATCTACCAGCCGCTCCTTGGAAACCCTATGGGGCAGTTCTACTCTGTCCTATAGGGTCAATATGAGTCAGAATCAACTCAACGGCAGTGAGGTTTTTTTTGTTTGTTTGTTTGTTATTATATTCCAGACTTTGTACTAGGCATTATACAGAAATCAGTGTACAAAATAGGTATGGTTTCTGTCCCAAAGGGAGAATAAGATGAAAGAGCCAGAGAAGTTAGAGAAAACCAGGATAGTGTGACTTCATGGAAATTCAGAAAGGAGAGAGTTCTTAAAAAGGGGCTGGAACACTGCTTAACTGTGTAGACCAGTGCTGGACGACAAATACAATGATGAAAACAGAAAAATACAAGCAGGATCTGTCATTACCAAATCTTTCCTAGGGCTGCCATGACAAAGTACCACAAACTGGATGGCTTAAAATAAAAGAAGTCCAAAATCAAGGTGTCAGCAGGGCTCCCTCTTAAGGCTCTAGGAAGGAATCCTTACTTGCCTCTTCCTGGTTCTGGTAGCTCCAGGCTTCCTTGGCTTGAGGCAGCATAACTCCAGTCTCTGCCTCCATCTTAATATGACCTTCTTCTCTGTGTGTCTCTTTCTGTCTTCTCCTCTTCTTATAAGGACACCAATCCTTGGATTTAGGGTTCACCCTAAATCCAGGATGATTTCGTCTAGAAATCTTTAATTAATTATATACGTAGTCCCCGACTTACAATGGAATTCCATCTGATGACCCTGTCATAAGTCAGTTCTGACATAAGTCAAATATCTCATTTTTTCTTTTTTAGTTTTCATTATTATTGCCTTTTATTATCAGTATCTTTATAAACCCAATCTTTATTTGTCTTTGGGGGTTAGAAACATCACATATAAACTTATGATGACATCAGCAAATTACACACTGCAACATTGTATGCAGTACATATTACTAGCGATAAGATAAACAAAACAAAAAAAAATGACAGTCGTTAAGTGCAGTTCGTCATAACTTGAATACGTCATAAGTTGGGGACTACTTGTATCTGCAAAGACCTTATTCCCAAATAAGATCACATTCTGAGTTCTGGGTAAACATGAATTTTAGGGGGAGACTATTCAACCCACTACATCAAGATACTTTCTTACCTTATCAAGAGTAGTTTCACCTCCTTGAAGAGAAAACATTTTAATAAAAAGAGAGAGATTATCACATTTGTACACTTAAGCTGCTGATGCAGGTCATGCTAGCTTCAGTAGATATCGAATAAAAGTTGGATCCGTGGGGGGTAAAGAAAAGAGTAGTTTCAGTGATTTAGAGGCCCCAGAAGCCAGATTAGAACGGGCTAAAAAGTGAATAGGAGGTAAGGAAATGAAAATGAAGATAACCTGGGAATCTTTGCTAAACAGGGGAGTAAAGAGATGGGGTTATATCAGAATGGGGTATGCAGGGTCTAGGACTTTTGTATACTGCATATTTGTAGGCCAGTGGGAATGATGTAGTGGAGAAGGAAAAATTGATAAGAAAGGAAAGAAGTATAACTGACGTTCTTAAGAAATTAAGAAGGGAATGAGATTCAACAACCAGTGATGGGTGTGGCCTTGGCTGAAGGGAGGGACACTTCTCCAGGTTAGAGAAAAAGATGTAGGAAAGTGAGGGTACCTTCGTGGATTTGTTCACTTAACCCAATTGAGCCAAGCTGTCCTGGAGTCCACCTTAACCAGGAGTTGCATTCAAAGAAACATCGGTCTGGTATCCAAAAATAATTGAAAAACAATGAAAATATTTTTGCAAGTCTCTAAAGAAATCTCCAAAGGGAATTGCATTAACAACACACACTAAAAACAAAACTGCTTAAAACTTTCTCTGTGTGTGTGTGTGTCTCAGCTGCTCTCCCACTCCAAAACCCAAAGAAAATCTTTAACTTAAAAAACTAATGAAGTGAGATGAAATGATGTCTATGGCTAACTCTAAAATTTTATGATTCTATAAATGACATAACCTGATATTTAAAACTCTACCTTTTCATTTGCAAAAGGCTGGGCAAGCATGGAGGAATGCTGAAGGTTACTAAGCTTTTTTTTTGTAAATTTACAAGATGTGGAAAACTCCAAAATTGCAAGGGAAGTAGGATGGGGAAAAAGAGGTTTTGGAGAAGGCAGGAGGAGTAGGACCACAGAAAAGTGGGAGAATCGGGCCAGTATTGCCAAGCCCTGAGGAGAAATTACGGATGTAGATGGAGGCCTAACATCTGTTCTTCTCCAAGCAGCTTTTGTTTCCAAATTCACCTCCTCTCCCTTCCTTCCCTCAGCCAAGCCCTGTCTCCTCTTTGAGAGAATATAAACAGCAAAGGTTTCTCACCAAACAGTAGAAACCCCATCCCAAATAAGATGGAGACACTTGGGCAAATAAGATGCTAATAATACGACCATGGATTTTTAACTTTTATTTATTTATTTAATTCAGGGGGAAGCAAAGGGAGGAGGTAGAGTAACTTACCTCTTAAACTGTTTGTTTGAAAATAATATGCAGAAAGAGAAAAACAATCCTCAACTAACGACTGCCTTCTTTGCCATCTGCTTAATCTAAACATTAGCATATCACATATCTGGGTGAACTCAAATTGCACTGGAAATGGAGCACTCTGTTCCACTTTTTTAGACCCTTAATGGGGGAGTCAAGTGAGAATCCTCTATGGGATTATCTGGGCTTTATGGGTTTCCAACATATGCATTTAGGGCCACATTTTCAGTCCAGCCTTAACTCATCATACTACGACTGGAGGCAAAATCATGCCTGGCTTAATTAGCACAAGTACTAATCAAGTACTAATGAAATTTGCACACAAGCAGTTCTTCAGACTAAGGCACAAGGAGTGCACACAATTTCCGTATATATCATTTAGCATGTCAGCACAAGAGGAGGGAAGAAATGAACAATTCCTCCCTAAAATTTGCTTCAGGCTAACCACAGGCAACCATCATCTCTACCCAGAAGTTAATACATTAGTTTTGTCATTGTAAACTCCGTAAATCTTAAGTCTGTAAACTTCATCCCAATTTGCCACATTAGGTTGCAAAGTTATAAAAATATAGGAAATGCTATCAATGAAGACACTTCATTCTCACAGATTTATGAGCTATTTAAGATTTGCATTTGGAAATGAGTGTGATCTGTAACATACCTTAAAATATATAGGAGGCCTTTCAAGCTAAAACATCCATTCTTAAGGTGGCAATAATGTCGGAAAACAGACCTATTTGTTCAAACTTAGAATAATGACAAAAAGGAGGCTCAATTTTATGTCTCCAGTCAGTGATATACCCTTAGTCTTCTTACTGTGTTTTAAATCCAAGCCTAAGAGCTTATTTACAACACAAATATTAACTACACTAGAGAAGATGCCTTCAATCTATCAATTAAATCATACTAATCAGAGATGCATTGAAGTATTTCCATAATCAAGCTTTGCACAGAGGAAACATTTTTGCTCTAGGTATCTCATGTTATTTTACAAAAAATAAAACTCTGGGTCATTCCATTTTGGGGGTCACGATAGAAACAGTGATTAACTCTCAAGAGCAAAGTCATGTTAAAAAGCCAGGAGGAAGATCAAGAGAGGACTCCACAAGAACCAAACGCAGTCATTTCTTCTTCCCGATAAACTACACTCCTTCCTCAAAGGGCTGTTACATTTCTCATGGGAAAGGTTCTCACCTTTAAGAAGCTGAAATTTACCCACTTGAACAGGTACAAGGGCCAGATGACCTGTTGTTCCCTTTATGGACTATCGACAAACATCACTTACAAAAATAATCATCATTGGTGAGTGCTAAAACCAGCCAATTCACACAGTGTCTTCATAAAATGAAATTCGGGAGAGAGGAAAGAAAATCATCCAGAATCAAGGCAACCTCAGATGCACCCAACCTGTCACCTGTGGTCCCATGCAGCAAAAGCCTCCCATCACAGCTTCCTGAGCTAAGGGCAACAGATTAATTTTGACACCGATTTGTCTCAGCCTTTCAAAGACACTGTTGTCTGTATATTATGTTATACTTACTTCTCCATCCGTAAACAGATCTAACTTATCTCTACGGAACAATGGAAGGGAAAAAAAGAAGTTTTTTGTCCTTAGTGAGCTTTATTTTTCTTGATTAAATGAAGGTTTGTGAACTATAGAGTGTGCAAATTTAACGTGCTGTAAAAACAGCAACGAGAAAAATTCATGTGGACCACAGACGTTAACAAATTCAAGCCCTGACATTCTTCAAAGGAACCAAGGGCCCCATCTGCTGATGTTTAAGTGTACTACAATAGCAAACCAATTAAAACGGGGCACAGGGATAAAGAATTTGTGGAACCAAGATACAACTAGAGAGCCTGAAGCTGCAAAATCTTAGGAGCAGGAGGCAACTTTAAAATCAAGGACCCTGCCCCTGATCCACCACTTCTCACTCGCTCCTGTATTTGAGCATAACTTTATGGAAGTCATTCTGAGCCGAAGAGTACAAGCCTTATTATTATATTTTTAGTCCTCAGGATAGGAATTCCCAGCACTGCCTTCACTGACCTTCCACCTCTGTCCTGAAAGACCATTTCCTTTGGTTGGAGCAAGTTCTCTTGTTCCTCTAACTGACTGAAGTGACATTAACAGTTAGGAACTTAAAAATGGATTTTGATGCTGCACCTTTTGACTATGATAAAGAAGAGATGCCAGTTGCTTCTCAGCTTTGTCTCCAACTTGAGATAATTCTGGGATCCTTGCTCTGAAGTTTATTTTGTTTATCACTTGTTTCGGCAACTAAATAACTAAGTGAAAGGTAAGGAAAAGATCACTAGATAGGTCAGCAAATGCAGTTTAGGGTTCTAGTTCCAGTTGTATCAAATACTCAAAATTTGACCTTTCTGTGTCTAGCTCGCCTCACCTTAAGAATAAGAAGGTCCTATTGCATGATCTTTAAGTTCCTTTCATCCTAGCTCTGAAATTCATTGTGTCATCCAGAACGGCAGAGACAGCATCTTATAAATCTTTATACCAACACAGCATTTTGCATATCCCATTGCCTTCAAATCAGTTCTGACTCATAGTGACCCTATAAGACTGAGTAAAACTGTCCACAGGGTTTCCAAGGCTGTAATCTTTACAGAAGCGGACTGCCACATCTTTCTTCCCTGAAGCAGCTGGTGGGTGCCAATAGCTTACCTTTCAGTTAGCAGCCGAGCACTTAACCACTGTGCCACCAGGGCTCCTTTACCTTGCATGTAGTGGGTGCTTAATAAAAACTTGTTGAGTAGATATATTATCTAGCAAAAAGCATTTGTCCTGTAATTATCTTCTTTACTTAATTCTGCCCTTCTAAGCTGGTTTTGAGGAGACCTGGTAGCACAGTGGCTGAGCGCTCAGCTGCTAACCTAGAGATGGTCAGTTTGAACACACTAGCCACTCCATGGGAGAAAGATGTGGCAGTCTGCTTCCATAAAGATTACATCTTGGAAACCCTATGGGGCAGTTCTACTCTGTCCTGTAGGGTCGCTATGAGTTGGAATTGACTCGACAGCAGTGGGTTTTGGAAGCTGGTTTTATCCCTGTTTATTGGAATTTAATAACACTTGTAGTGGACAATTATGTTTAGCAACCCAGGCCGCTTTCCTCCTTTATTTAAAACACCGCCCTAATGTCTTGTGGTATAATTACCTCTCCTCCATTATGAACAAATCCAGTGGATCTGTTAGTCTGTGCTCCCCGACCTCTCCTAACTGAGTTGCAGATACATGAAACAAGCTGAGCCGACTCTCTGTAATATGACTTTGATTCTGGTGCAGAGTGAAACAAGGAAAAGCGATGGGATGGGTTCATTCTGAAAGTGTGCTCTGAAATGACTGTCAACCAGTTCCTCTTACTTTGGCCCCTAGATTCCAAAAGCTGACCTGGTCCCTGCACTATTTCGGAGATGGACTCTCCAGACTTTTCTTCAGGAAGTTGAAGCATCAAGCTGAGCTACCCTCCAGGATACCCGAACATTTATTTCCTGCTTAAGTTAGTGCGGTGGACATTTTCTGGCTACATCTCCAACGTGCACTCTCCCTTACTATCTTCCTAACAGGGCTGTGGACATCCCAGCCAGGCAGTCGGTGTTGAATTGACTCCATCTCTCTCCCTAGGGGTAGATCTCGATTGGCTCAAACTAATTATCACATCCCCTCCCCTTTAGCCACAGTGAATGGTTTAGAAATAGACACGTAACTGAATTTGGACCAATCAAATTACAACACGTTTGCTGGGCATTCTGGAAAAGAGGTTACTCTATCTTCTGTGGGAACGATTTTAAAGTATACTCTTCCTCATTGAATGTTAAGCATGAATCACCATCTACCTTATTATCACAAGAGGAACCCGGTCTGACAATGAGGCCAATGTTATGGAAATTAAAGGGAAAAGAAT
The DNA here is from genome assembly GCF_000243295.1 of Trichechus manatus latirostris. Classification (NCBI taxonomy): domain Eukaryota; kingdom Metazoa; phylum Chordata; class Mammalia; order Sirenia; family Trichechidae; genus Trichechus; species Trichechus manatus. Next base: position 2,107,312 of record NW_004443994.1, read on the forward strand.
CACATCCTTGGAGACATTATAAGAGTGTCAGGACCCAGATTTGCCTAAAGCCTGAGCTTTTTAGTTACGTAAGCCAGTAGACTCCCTATATTGTTTAAACCTGTTTGATTTGGATTTTTGATTACTTATAAATGAAATCGCCCGAAATAATATCCAGTCTAGTTCTGTTGATAAGAACCAAAGAACCTTAACGGTATTTATTTAGGGGTCTGACTTCCTAGGAAGATGAATCACTGCTTGTTCCTATATTCTATGCTCCTATTTAGATATCACCATATAATGCTTGCTTTTTTTATATATTGACTCCTGTTTAATCTTTCTTGGCTGTGCTCATCATCTAAAAGAAATCATTTACTCCTCCTATTGGTAGAGTTTGGTTTCTTTTCTCCTTTTTAACTAATCTGAATCTTTCTCCCCATGACTTTGTTTTCTTAAGTAATTCTCCAATTTATCCAAGTCATTTTCAGGCAATAAACAAATTTTGCTAAGTTATTTAGCACAGAGTACACTGTGTAGTAGGTACTCAAATATTTGTTCAAAGTGCTTTCTATTTCAAACTACCTGTATTAGTTTCCTATGGCTGCCATAACAACATACCTCAAACAGAAATTTATTGTCTCCATTCTGGAGGCTGGAAGTCAAAATCAATCTATTAGCCAGGCCATGTTACCTCCGAAATCTCTAGGGGAAAATCTTTTCTTGTCTCTCTCAGCTTCTGGTAACCCCAGGCATTTCTTAGCATGTAGATGCATCTTCACGTGGCCATCCTTCCTCTGTCTGTCTCTCTGTGTCCCTTTTCTTTTCTAAAGACACCACCCAGAATGGATTAGGAACCAGCCTACTCCAATATGAACTAATGTTAACTGATAATATCTTCAAAGACCTTACTTCCAAACAAGGTCCTGTTCACAAATACCATGAGTTACGACTTCAACGTATCTGTCTGGGGAATACAGTTCAATCCATAACACTACATTTTTCTATTAGTCTAATGAATATCCTCCTGCTTCCATCATCAGGGTCAACCAGAGTGAATTTTACTGGAGATCCAGAAAGGTCTTAGGCTGGGAGTATGTGGCTAATGGAATCCCAGATGGTCGTACCATCTGGGATTAGAAGATTGAATCTGATTCCCCTTTGGATAGACCATTGTTTTTTTTCTTTCACCCTTGTCTCGTGTATTCAGCTTCCATCTCTACTTTGCCTCAGTAACATAAAGAAAAGCTGGATGAACTAGCTCACTCTTTGAAGTATAGCTTTTCTTCCTTTACATTTGAATCATTTGTTTCTTCCATAGCAAGTTCCCAGGCACCCCCAACATAACACTTTCTTTTGTCTCTACTCTCTTCTAATACCCTACTTCACAACTTACTCCTGTTTGTCTTTTCATCTCAGCTAATGACACCACAATGTACTCTCTTGGTCAAACTGAAACCCAGACTTTTCCCTCTCCCTTATCCACTACATCTAATTAGTTACCAAGTATAGTTAATTCAACTCAAAGAATATTTATTTAACATGTTACCTCCTCTCCACTCCTACCTGCACTTTCTGGTTGGGATCTTTTCAATCACTTACCTGAGGTGTCCTCCTACCTGTGTCTCTGCCTCCAGTCTAGCCATGTTAATATCCATCTTCCATCTGCCCCCATGATGATGTAAGTAAAATGTAAATGAGACCTCAGCACTCCCCTGTATAAGGTAATGAACAGTTTCTATTACTTTCACTATGCATTCTAACCTGGATTCTGCCTGCTCTACTCACCTCCCACCACTCTAGACTCCACACTTCAAGTTCTGGAAATATTAACTATATAGGGCTCAATGCCTGAAACATATTTCTTCCTACCTCTATACTTTACTCATGCTCTCTTTTCTGCATAAGACAGCTCCTCACTCCTCCACCTAGCTAACACTCCTCAACCATAAAGACACTGCTTAGGTGTGATCTTCCTCAAGGAATCTACCCAGACTATCCCCAGAGTTGGCCAAGGGGTCCATTTCTGAGCCCCTAGAGACTCCTGTGGCGCCATCACTCCATAACACTTACTAGGCTAAAATTGAACTAGAGTACCTGTGCTATGCGTCCTTCTGAAGCCTCTAATCAACGGAGAGCATTTTGACAGAACTGTTTTTATCATGTGACACTGTTATCATGGTTGATTGAAATAGGGGTGGGCACAGAGTGTCCAAGGGCAGCCATAATTGCTTTGAACATTGTTGTTGTTGTTAGGTGCCCTCAAATTCGGTTCCAATTCATGGTGACCCTACGTACAACAGAACGAAACATCGCTAAGTCTTGCACCATCCTCACAATCGTTGCTGTTTGAGCCGATTGTTGCAGTTACTATGTCAAACCATCTCCAAAAGAGGATTTTCCTCTTTTTCACTTCCTCTACTTTAACAAGCGTGATGTTCTTCTCCAGGGACTGGTCCCCCCTGTTAACATAACCAAAGTACATGAGACAAAGTCTCAGCATCCTCGCTTCCAAGGCACACTCTGGCTGTACTTCCTCCAAAACAGATTTATTAATTCTTCTGTCAGTCCATGGTATATTTAGTATTCTTTGCCAACACCATGATTCAAATGCATCAATTCTTCTTCAGTCTTCCTTATTCACTGTCCAGCTTTCACATGCGTATGAGGTGATTGAAATACCATGGCTTAGGTCAGACACACCTTAGCCCTCAAAGTGACGTCTTTGCTTTTTAACACTTTAAAGAGGTCTTTTGCAGTAAATTTGCCCAATGCAATAAATCATTTGATTTCTTGACTACTGCTTCAATGGGCATTGATTATGGATCCAAGTAAAATGAAATCCTTGACAACTTCAATCTTTTCTCTGTTTATCATTATGTTGCTTATTGGTCCAGTTGTGAGGATTTTTGTTTTCTTTATGTTGAGGTGCAATCCATACTGAAGGCTGATCTTCATCAGTAAGTGCTTCAAACTCTCTTCACTTTCAGCAAGCAAGGTTGTGTCATCTGCATATCACAGATTGTTTATGAATCTTCCTCCATTCCTAATGCCACATCTTCTTCATACAGTTCAGCTTCTCAGATTATTTGCTGAGTATACAGATTGAATAAGTATGGTGAAAGGATACAACCTTGACCTACACCCTTCCTGATTTTAAACCACACAGTATCCCCTTGTTCTGTTCCAATAACTGCCTCTTGGTCTATGTACAGATTCTGACTGAGCACAACTGCATGTTCTGGAATCCCCATTCTTCACAATGTTATCCGTAACTTGTTATGATCCACACAGTCAAATGACTTTGCATAGTCAATGACATACAAGTAAACATCTTTCTGGTATTCTCTGTTTTCAGTCAAGATACATCTAACATCAGTAATGATATCACTTATTCCACATCCTCTTCTGAATCTGGCTTGAATTTATGACAGTTTTCTGTCAATGCATTGCTGCAACCGTTTTTGAATTATTTTCAGCAAAATTTTACTTGTATGTGATATTAGTGATATTGTTCAATAATTTCTGCATTCTCTTGGATCACTTTTCTTTGGAATGGGCACCATTAGGGATCTCTTCCAGATAGTTGACCAGGTAGCTATCTTCCAAGTTTCTTGGTATGGATGAGTGAGTGCTTCCAGTAAGTGTTGCATCGGTTTGTTGAAACATAGCAATTGGTATTCCATCAATTCCTGAAACCTTGTTTTCCACCAATGCCTTGAGTGCAGCTTGAGCTTCTTCCTTCAATACAATCGGTTTTTGATCATATGCTACCTCCTGAAATGGTTGAACATCAACCAATTATTTTTGATGCAGTGACTCTGTGTATTCCTTCCATCTTTTTTTGATGCTTATTGCGCTGTTCAATATTTTGCCCATAGAATCCTTAAATATTACAACTCAAGGCTTGAACTTTTCTTCACTTCTTTCGCCTTGAGAAATGCTGAGTGTGTTCTTCCCTTTTGGTTTTCTAACTCCAGGTCTTTGTACATTTCATTATAATACTTTACTTTGTCAAGCCGACCTTTGAAATCTTCTGTTTAGCTCTTTTACTTCATCATTTCTTCCATTCTTTTTAGCTACTCTACATTCAAGAGGAAATTTCAGAGTCTCTTCTGGCATCCATTTTGGTCTTTTCTTTCTTTCCTGTCTTTTTAATGACCTTTTGCTTTCTTCACATATGATGTCCTTGATGTCATCCCACAACAAGTCTGGTCTTCGGTCATTAGTGTTTAATGTATCAAATCTATTTATGAGATGGTCTCTGAATTCAGATGGGGTATACTCAAGTTTGTACTTTGGCTCTCATGGACTTGTTTTAATTTTATGCAGCTTCAACTTGAACTTGCATATTAGCAATTGATGGTCTTTTCCATAGTCAGCCCCTGGTGACTTTGATGATATTGAGCTTCTCCACAGTCTCTTTCCACAGATGTAGTTGATTTGATTCGTGGGTATTCCATCTGTCAAGGTCCACGTGTATAGTCGCCATTTATGTTGTTAAAAAAATGGTATTTCCAGTGAATAAGTCGTTGGTCTTGCAAAACTCTATCATGCAATCCCCAGCATCATTTCTATCACCAAAGGCATATTTTCCAACTATTGATCCTTCTTCTTTGTTTCCAACTTTCACATTGCAATCACCAGTAATTATCAATGCATCTTTATTGGCAATTTCAGACTGCATAAGTTGGTAAAAAATTGTCAATGTCTTTATCTTTGGCATTAGTGGTTGGCACATAAATTTGAATAATAGCCATATTAACTGGTCTTCCTTGTAGGCATATGGCTATTATCCTATCACAACAACACTGTATTTCAGGATAGATCTTGAAATGTTCTTTTTGACAATGAGTGCGACACTGTTCCTCTTCAATTTGTCATTCCCAGCATAGTAGAACATTTTCAATTAAAAATGGCCCATACCAGTCCATTTCAGCTCACTAGTGCCTAGGATATCCATCTTCAAGCATTCCATTTCATTCCTGACAACTCTCAAACATATGGCTGGACCAATTTGATTATCTTTTTAGGTACTTTGAACTAAGGAATACAGAGAGAAAGTTAGCAAAAAACAAAACCAAATCCCTTGCCATGAAGTTGATTCCGACTCATAGCAACCCTATAGGACAGAGTAGAACTGCCCCATAGGGCTTCCAAAGCTGTAATCTTTATGGAAGCAGACGGACACATCTTTCTCCCACAGAGTGGCTGGTGGGTTGGAACCGCTGACCTTTCCATTAACAGCCAAGTGCTTAACCACTGCACCACCCAAAACTCCTTGAGAAAGTTAGAAGCAGGGGAAAATTCTGAAAGGGCATTAAGTAGAGATAAGTCATGACTCGCCTCTCACAAGGAAAGGTTTTAAGAGAGTAGAAACCACAAGTACGTAGAAGCTATGAGACAGAGAAACAAAAGAGAGCACTGTGAGGACTTAGGAACCCCTGCCCTGAGACTACTGAAGTCCATAGGACTACCTGGATCCAGACCCACTCTCTAACTCTTCTCTTCCTAAAGTCAAGAGGCTCAGATTTCTCTGGATTGTTAATTGCTTATCTTCTTATAATCAGCTCCCTAATACTCAAGGAACTCTGAGCTGAGTCTCAGTCCTAGTATGCAAAGGAGCCTAATCAAAACAGCATTGAATTTTTTTCTTTCCTCATCAGTCTTTACCTCTAGAACATAAACCTCCTAAGAGTAAGGAACAGACACAGTATCTAGAACACAGTAAACATGAAATGGAATAGATATTGAAATCCATGAATGAGAAACCAAATAGGAAGAAGGCTGTAGGGGGTAGATGATGGAGATGCACTGGTGGGGCAACAGTTAAGCGCTCAGCTGCTAACCAAAAGGTTGGCAGTTCTAACCCACCCAGTGATTCCATGGGAGAAAGACCTGGTGATCTGGTCCCATAAAGATAACAGCCTAGGAAACCCTATAGGGCAGTTCTACTCTGTCACATGGGGTTGCTATGAGTCAAAATCAAATAAGGGCACCTAACAACAAGCTTAAGTTAACTATAAAAAAACTTATACAAACTATAAGAGAGAGTATAATAGTCCCACCAATTGCTTAAAATAAAGATACCTCATTCTTAACTGATAATTATGCAAGGAAAATTCTGCCACACTACTCTCTAACTTGCAAAAAATAAGATAAAATTGATGCCATGTACAGCTTTAGATTACACCTTTATAGATTAATTGAACAAGGATTTATTGATCACCTACTATGTGCGTTGCACATTGCTGCATGCTATGAAAGACACAACTGGAAAATTTAAAATTCCTGTTCTCAAGAACCTTATTTTCAGCATCTGTTCTTTATAAAGCTAAATTAATTATCACCCTGCTCCCTGATCTTTACCAAGTATTTTGAAACTAATTTAATTATGCTGCATCTTGCTCATAACAAAGGCTTCCTTTAAAAAATGGAGTATTGAAAAAAGTGCCACAAGTTCTACCTTCTTTCCCCAGTTAATCTAGTAAAGGCACGGTGAAATATTATCAACAGTAGACTTCATTTTTTTGACTGCTTCAGCCACAATAAAGAGATTATGAAAATTCTAAATGCCTTGCAACTTAAAGCATATAAACTCTATTTTTCAAACTGTATGAATAGCTGGAAGAAGCAGCTAAGAGTAAAGGCAAGCAGGGAATTGTAGAATAAAACTTTCATAAAGTCTCTGAGATGTCTAGTGAGGAAGTCTCAGGGCTGACTGTTAGGATGATTTAAAACCTTAAACACCATTTTGTTGACACATAATTCTTTTATATATTTTCAGTATATAAATTGTGAGCTCCTCTAAAGGAAACACAGTTTTTCACAGAGAAAACAAAGAAAAAAGCCTCTAACTCTTATTACATTTTAAGCATTAGGTAACTTTGGGAGCAGGTAACCGAGTTTATGAAATCGTGTAAGTCAGCACTCTGCGAATCTGTGTGGCAGGATGCATTTCCTAAGCAGGCTTTCTATTGACACATATCTAACCATTTTCACATTTAATATTTTTCCTCGTGGTTGTTAATGTGCCTCCAAAATACGGAAATGGGAAAACCAATAGATTCCGTGGCTACAAACTGGATAGTAACTAAGGCAGACAGGGCTTGTTTTTTTCCTTTGAGGCCCAAAAAGTTTTGAACAACAACAGCCAATGGGTTTTTGCTCCTTTCAAGGAAGCCTGTCTGATTCAAGATACGATTTCAACTAAATGTAACATCACGAGAGAGGCAGGGCTTTTTCTTCATTAGATTAGGATAGAAAATATATACTCAATATATATTTATTGAATGTTTGCTGAAGAATACATAAAATATGAAAGAAGCAATAAGGAGTAGACAGGAGGGTGTGGTAGGAATTGGGGCCAAAAGCATTTTTTTCCCAGAGTTTCTAAAATTGATTATGCTCAAGTCCCATCTAGGCTGGCTATTATCATGGTATTTTATACAGTGGGAAAAGAAAAGTTAGTCTTTCTTAAGATCAGATCAGGTCGTTTAGAGAAATGTAATGACCATAAGCATTCACTGATTCATTCATTCATTCAACAAATATTTGTTGAGCTCCTACTGTGTCCCAGGAAGAGTTCTAGGTGTTGGGAACACAGCAGTGAATAACAGAGAAAGCATCATTACCCTCAGGGAGCTTATATTCTAGTGGGAGCAACAGACAATACACAAAGAAACAAATACATAATTTTTGCTAGTCATAAATGCTATGAAGAAAAATAAAGTAGAATAAGAGGACAGAGAGTGATGGAAGCTGTTATTTCAGAGAAAATAGACAGGAAGGTGGTCTTCAACCAAAGATCAGAAAGAAGTGAAGGAATAAGCCACACAAATATCTGTGTGAACAGCCACCAGGAATAGCAAGTGCAGAGGATCTGAGCAGCAAACGCTTGTGGCATGCTTCAGGAAAAGCAAGGAGGCTTGCGTGACTATGGCATGAGAGAGATAGGAACAGAGCAGGAAGTCAGAAGAAATGGGCTCTTATGCCATGGTCAAAGGACGCTGGGTTGTACAAATGGCTTGCACTCCACTACTAACCTAAAAGGTGACAGTTCAAACCCACCCAGTGGCACTGTAGAAGAAAGGCCTGGGGATCTACTTTCATAAAAGATTACAGACAAGAAAACCCTATGGCACACAGCTCTACTCTGTAACACATGGGATCACCATAAGTCAGAATCCACTTATTGGTAACAATTTTGGTTTTGGTAGGCCATGGTAATGGCTTTGAATTTTATGCAATGTGTGTTGGGAAGTCATTCATGCTTGTCCTTTTTTTTACCTAGAATTTAAAAACTTGAGAATAAATCGTCTAGAATTTAAATGCATGAACAGGGCTCACACTATCAACCTCAGGATCACACAACAAACTTTTAATCAATTCTCCAAATACAATTTCAAACTCTGTGCTTGGGGGAAGGTAGACATTTGTCTTTAACTAGACTGATAAATCAAAGATTTATCAACCCTAATGATGGACCTTAAATAAATTGACAGTATCCCATCAATAATGGTTATTCTCAGGATCCAATTAAAGGTGAGGATCAAATATAAGCCATTAACCATCCCAGTCCACAGAAGTTCAAGATGGAACTGGGCTTTGATGACTGTTGGTCTATACCAGGTCAACTCATATTGAGAATCTAGGGTAGACATAACTTGGAATCATTTTTCAGACCTTGTTCAAGAAAGCATAAATCTGATGATAAATCATTTTTTGAAAATAGCATTTTATTGCTTGCAAGTACATACCTCCTAACTTCTACTAGAGCATTTATAAGTTAAAGTACTTCCTTAATGACTCATTAATAATAAATAGCATTCATTCGTATACCAACGATTGAAATGTACTAAAGTTCTCAAAATGAATGCTAGCACCTTTAAAATGACAAAAATTCCTGTGTTAGTCAGGGTAGGCTAACTGCTATTAAGAAAAAAAAAAAAAATCCCCAAACTCAGAGGCTGAACACAGTAAAATTGTTACTTCTTGTCTTCATCACAGTCCAGGGCAGGTTGGCAGGGAGGGCCTTTGCTTCATGCAGTCATCTAGGGACCAGACTCCTTACATTGTCTGATTTTGCCCTCCTCTATGTCTTTGGAGTCCTTTGTATTCAACCAATGGATGGGAAAGTGAAAACATTGCATGGGAGGTTTTCACTCCACTTTCACTCCAACACTGGACTCCGTAGGCTCTTAGTTTCCCTCCACCTTCACTGGTTATTCCTTCTAGGTCTCCTTTGCTAAGTTATCTTTTTCTCATTAATCTCTCTTTTTTTTTTTTTTCTCATCGTCAATATCTCTGAGTTTTATTTACAAATTATGTGGTAGTTAATGTACAATAAAATTCAGGGTTAGCTATTTACAGCAGAGCAATTTTATTTTGATGAATAAAAAATATTCACGTGTTCTTTCAAGATACAGTCTATGAATCAGAAGTTAGAAATTATTTTTCTTTTTTAGAAATCTCAATAATTGGTTCTTTTAAACTTTTTTTTTTTTGCCAGGGGAGGGGGTCAAACCATTTTATTTAAGTTTCTAGGGAGAGGGGTGGGGTGAAGGCGTGAGGGCAATGAGGTCTGACGACCGCGGTCTCACCGGGGTCTCCTGGAACTTGTACCGCCGAAAGCTAAACATTTTTTAGAAAACAGAGGGAAGTTAAAGTAAAAAAACCAAAACCTAAATTTTCTGCCTATACGTCTTTAGAAAATACATATATTCAATCTTATGATCACGGAACTTCTATAGAAGAAATTGAGGAACAAATGGATGATTGACTGGAAAACAGGAACAGAACACAGAAAAACCAGGTAAAAACAATTTTAAAAACTTGTTGTAATTGAGTAAAAGACGTATAGGAAAGTACATAAAATGTGATATTCAGCTTGGTGAACTATCACTAAGTGAACCCAATTAATGATCGCCAAGATGGAGAAATATGTTGGGGCAGAGGGGTGGCCAGGGATCAGTCCTAGAATCTCCTCTCTCCTCTATCTAGAATCATCTGATAATCTAACCCAGTATCATGGCTTTAAACAACATCTTTATGCCGAAGTCACCCAAATATCCATCTTTGTTTGGACCTCCCTCCCCATACTCCACACCCATATATCCACCTGCCTATTCAACATCTCTACTCACATGTCTAATAGACATATTAAACCCAACATGCCCCAAGCTGATCTAAAAGCTTCCCCCAAATATACTCCATGTGCAGCCTTGTCAATGTAAATTGATAAAAGTCCTTCCTTCTGTTGCTCAGGCAAAACCCTTGCAGTCATCTTTGTTTCTTTCTTTATCTTATATTCCTGCTGGCTCTACCTTCAAAATTTATCCAAAAATCAATGACTTCTTACCTCCTCCATAGCTACCACCTGGTCCTGGCCACTATTGTTTCTTGTCTGCATCACTAAAATGGTCTCCAACAGGTTTCCCTGATTCTACTCTTGACCCTCTGCATTCCTTCTTGACACAGCAGCTAGAGTGATCCTTTAAAAAGTGTAAGCAAGATCATACCGCTGTTCCACTCAAAACCCTGCAATGTTTTCTCATTTCACTCAGAGTAAATCTGGAGTTATTACAATGCCTGTGAGGCCCAGTGCTATCCGACCTCCTTCTAGCAGCCTGTCCTCATTTGACTATTCTTCCTCTTCCTCACTGTCAGATAGACTGGGCCTCCTTACTGTTCTTAGAACATGCCAGGCACGTTCCTGTCTTAGTGCCTTTACCTTGCCCAGCATGGCCTTCCCTCAGATATCTACTTTCTTTGCTCAAATTGCACTTTCTCAATAATACTAGCCTTGCCCCAACACCAAATCTGGACCACCTCCCCCAACCTACCACAGTACTCCTGAACCATCTTACTCTGATCCATTTTTTTATTTTTTATAGTGCACTTACAACCTTCTAATATATTATATAACTTACCTTTTCATTATGTTTATTATTTATTTTCTGTCTCCCCATCTAGGATTTAAGCCCCCCAAGGACAAAGATCTTGTCTGCCTTGTTCAAAGATGATGTCCACTTACCAAGAACAATGCCTGGGACAAAATAGAGCTTTCATAAATATTTTGGAATGAATGAATGAATGAAGGGCAAATATCATAGTAGAATCAACAGAAAAACTATTTAACAAAATGTTTCTGATAATCCTGATGCCTGATCCTCTGTTCTTATCAATAGTACCTTCTGTTTCCTGACTCAGTGGTGTCCATATAGTTTGGACTTCTAGTTCCTACTTAACCAGATGTCACTGACTATATACTATAGTCTATATATGCCCCAGACTATGTGAGGGGCAATATAGAATGAGATAACAGGGTGTGAACTCTCAGGTCAGACATTCCTGTACTCAAATCCTGGCTTCACCATTTGGGGCAAGTCATTTCCATTCTTTACACCTCAATTTCCTCAAATGTAAAATGACAATTAGAATAGTATCTGTCTCACAGTGGTTTGTGAGATGAATGGGATAATGTAAGTATAGTCACAAGTACTAGATCTTCACAATGTTTGCATTTGGTAACTATTAATTACTGTTAGCTGTTATCTTTAAATGGGTATCAAGTGTTGTTGATATGGTGGCCCACCCACAATGCTGCCTCCACAATCAGGACAAGGCTTAACAACTGATCACACAGACTCATCCTCTTTCAATCGGTCACACAGTGGACTAGATCTTGGGATACTCAAGGATATACCTTGCATTTCTAAGCAAATTCTACACATATAAATAATCTAATTTATATTATATTGTCCTATACGGAATTACTGAGTTTGTTGGTAAAAAATTCTCATATATCACCAATCTCATATGGTTCAACCTAATGTTTGTAATTTGCTTAGAACACCATTTTCCAATGTGTCAGGCAAGCTTTAGTTGAGCCTAGTTCTACTTGTGAAATTGTGAATTGATTTTCCTTCTCCCGCCTGATTCTTATCAAATCAAGGCTAAGTAATATACTGAACTAGAAGGAAAAGCTTTCCTTGACAAAACTATCACAGAGAAAGAAATAATACTGGATTAATAAGGATATATCCTAGGATCTCAAGTATGGAGTAGAAGTGGATGTGTACCTTTGTAACTGCTTCTTTCTGAGGTTTCACTCCTGTACTGCTCTCAAGGAGTTTGACCAGCCCACCCCCAACCCAAAACTGTCTTAGGTTCCTCCCCTTCTTTTTCTTCCAACCTTTAATGTATCACTGTATCCAGACCATGCTGATATTAAAAACATCTCTAGATTCTAGTCTCTTCTTTTCCCTTTATTTCAGGCCCTTATCATCTTTCACGTTATATATTGTAACAGCGTCCACAGCTGTCTCCCTGGTTTCAGCCTCTCCTTTCTCCAGCCCATTCTCCACCGGGCTTCTAGAGACACCCTTCCTAAAATATAAATCTGATTGTGCTCCACGTCTGGTTTGACATCCACAACTCTTCCTCACCAGATGCTAATGTTTAGATTCCTTGGCATGGCACTCAAGATCTTCATAATCTCAACCCAACCTTTCTTTCCAGCTTCATCTGTCTACTTTGCTCCCTTCATACTACACCTTCTAGCCAAGCTCTTCTCAGATTGTGTTCTTTTATGCCCTTGATTGTGCTGACTGATCTTTTCCCTCTAACATAACCTAGATTCCCTGTTATTTGATTTACCAACTTTTTAAACTAGCTATACTGCTATTGTCCAGTACCATGCTTCTTTACCCGTTCCAAAGTGTAAATCAGTCCTGGCTGCCAGAGTTAGGGGATAGATTTAGTATTCTTCTATAATTCAAAATATAGATAGATAGATAGACAGATAGATAGATAGGTGGGAGGGTGGGTGGGTAGGTATGTAGTTAGGTAGGTAGGTAGAGAGAGAGAGGTGGGATAGGGTTGGGCCCAGAGGAGGTTAAAAGAAAGCAAATTTAAATAGAGAGGAACACAGAGCAGGCAGGAGTTCAGGGTTGATCTCTCTTGTAGAACCAGCTTCACAGTTTTTGAATTAGCTCTGTTTTTCTTTCAGTTTGGAATTCCCGGAAGGAGGACCTCAAGATCCTTAACTATAGCCTTGTGTTCACGAATCTTAGATGGGCTGCAGTTGCACATTGTATACAAGGCTAAATTCCAATAGCCTAGATAAATTTGCTTAATTGTTTAAGTAAAATAAATAACTAAGGCAGCCTGTGCTATATGGAATAGAAGCTGTGTCAATGCTGTCTTTAGTTTTGCTAAGACTTGAAGCTTGTCAAATTTTACTACCAGATGCTTAGGAAAGAGAAAATTATAATTCCAACTGGTCAGTGGTCAGAAGGTAATATTCAAAACATCCTACCACATGGATAAACAAGAAAATAATTAGAAATCAAAATGTTAGAGAATTCTGCAGTGAGCATGAATATAATCCACAGGATAAACAACACTTGGTTGACATTTGACTGAATAAATTAAAACCCAAAGTAATTTGAATAAAAATTCAAGACATGTGTCAGAGAAGTTCAGAACAGGAGACAAAAGATGAAATCTTCCTCTTGCTACTAGAGCTCTATTAGAGTTTATGGGTAGGCCTAGAATGGAAGGTCAAAGGACCTATTTTCTTTGTAGTACTATTCTACAGCGTTATAGGATGAACTTCATTATAACAAGAGCATAACTTGGCTTTTGAGAAATCCATTAAGCTGAAACTTGTACATTCAAGATAGTGTGTGGCTGAAATTACCATACACATAGCAAATAAAAAGTCAATCCAAACCATACACCTTGTCTCATGTTTCCTTGAAACAAGATTAATAATAACAAATCAGAGACATTCTACTAGTCTTTCATTACTCTCAGTAAAAGAGTAACAATAACCAGCCCCCCAGGTAAAGTGCCTAATGTCTGACTGTCATGTACACTCGCTTGCGCGCGCACACACACACACACACACGTGCACACATAAGTGATGATATTCTCTGGATAATCAGGGCTCTAATACAACAGAGTTTACAGAATGGACTCTAGAGTTGATCTATTAGCCTACAGCAAATACTTTCTTCAACAGAAATAGCTTCATGAAACTTTTACAGAGTTTAAGCTTTTGTATTTTTGCTTCATAGAAAAGATCAGACAGAGTCATTGGCAAATTTGATTCTGCACATTGGAAATATTACTGCATCTTACACACATACACAAACGTAGATTTCTGCTTTTGAGAAAAAATGCCTGAGGAGACAGTTATATCACTAGGGTGACCACAGGGCTTATGGTGTCAGATTGCCAGAAATCCCTCATTCATGTTACTGCTGCACTTGGTATTTAGAGAAAAAAAAATCACAGATACTCAGAATTCTGATTGGAGAGAATACAGGATAAAAGGTTTGTTCTGGTGGCCAGTGAGGATACAGCCACTCAATGACTGCACAGAATGAGCAAGGCCATTGTCTAATACATCAAATCTATCAAGAAAAATAATTACATCCATATCAATTATTGGTGTATTAGAAATAAAGACCTGGTAGAAGGACACTGTCCAAAGGTGATTGTCTAGTGCTTCAAAAATAAATGCCTTATCTCTGCCTTGGCATTTTCTGTACCATCAAAAGGCCATTATCCCATGACAGTTCCATTCCACAGACATTAACATTAGATACCAATTCTTTCTAAGGGCCCTTTACAATGCTTTGTCTCATTTGGTGGGTTCGCCAAATGTTCCTCACATTTCATTAATAAATTGACCCACACAAATCTCTTAGGACCTTAGGGTAAATTAAGTTTCATTCTTTTTCTATTCCTGTAGTCTAATTAATACTATTAAGAATGAAAAGATCAATCAAGTTTAAAAATTTGGGCAGCATAGTTTAAATGATGAGCTTTAATTGTAAAAACTATATTAATAAATATAACTACTAGATACTTACTACATGTCAACTGTTATGCTAAGAGCTTTACATGTATTTTATTTATCTCTGTGCAAACAATCCTGCAAAACCAGTGCCATTCATCTAGGTTATCGATGGGGAAACTAAGGCTTGGGTAGTTACTAAGAGCTGACGTCAGAACCTAAGTCTGTTTGATTTCAAAGTCTGGGCTTGTAAACACTCAGCTTTCTTGTCCTTTATGTAATATATTCTAGGACTGTCTCGAACACTGACTTCAGGCAAATCACATAAACACTCCATGCCTCAGTTTTCCTACTGGTGAAAGTGTAGATAGGTAGATCAATCTCACAGCACCTCCTCAGGTGATCTTGACTTCTTAGGTTTGGGAAAATTAGAAGTTTTAGCTTTAGGCTATGATTAAATATAGTGGCCAAAAAAAAAAAAAAATGATATGACAGATAATGTCAAAGGGAAGGTAATATTGGTAAAATCTTACTGCTGTTTTTCGGTGCCATCAAGTTGCTTTTTTGATTCATAGTGACCCCATGTGATAGAGTAGAACTCCCCTATAGGATTTCCTAGGATATACTCTTTACTGAAGGAGCCCTGGTGGTGCAGTGGTTAAAGCACTTGGCTAACTGAAGAGTCGGTGATCTGAACCCACTAGCCACTCTGTGGAAGAAAGGTGTGGCAATCGGCTTCCATAAAGATTTATAGCCTTGGAAACCCTGTGGGGCAATTCTACTCTGTCCTACAAGGTCGATGGCAACAGGTTTGGTTTTTGGTTTAATCTTTACCGAAGCAGATTGCCAGGGCTTTCTCCCATGGAGCTGCTGGGTGGGTTCAAACCGCCAACTTTTCAGTTAGCAGCCAAGTGCTTAACCATTGTGCCACCAGGGCTTCTTAAAAATCTTACTAGATCAGGTTATTCTCTAGCTTCTATCTTTCAATTGTTCCAAATGCACGTTAACTTATCATTGGTAAAAATACAATACAGATTCCTATCCTCTGTAAAAAGTCCTAGACAAGTTTGTTCCAACAAAACAGTATAGCTATGTGTGGAAATGACACTCCAAACCTTAAATTCCAAGTTCATTAGAAGTTCTATTTGTTTATTACTTAACCTTTCACTTGATTTTGGTTTTGTTTCATAGAAAAATGTAGCTTAATTCTATTGAGCTTCTGGGCCTGCAATAACTACCCCATTGTCAATAATAGCCTCTGTATGGTTCAGATGAGAGTATGTTGTAATAAAGTACTTATAAATACGAGAAGGCCCTCCACATATGAATTTTTGTCAGTAGATCCTAGCCAGGAAGAAAATAGGCTGCTGGTTTACCTCCTCCCAAAGCCAAGACTGACTTTCTACAGACTAAAAGATCTGAGAGTAAAGAAAAGATTAGCAGAGTTTACTCTTCATGGAAGAAGAGCCCTTGCTTAAGACTTTACAGACCAATACAGATCAGTTTTCGCATTTACAGATAACAAGGACAGACTATGGAATATTAAGAACAGGACTTAGAAGCTGGAAGGAACCATGTGAACTCATTTGGCCCAGCTCCCTACCTCCTGGCAAGTGAGTGTCCAAACCTTTCAAGACAAGCAGGGGTATCTGACCATTTGAAACTGTAATATTTTACAGGATTGTTGTCCAATGATGGCAAAAGTGAAGAAAGAAAGAAAACTTTATTGAGATGTTCAGAGGCAGGCCAAGTTTCCCTTCTCCATCCCCTGCTCCTCCCTGGTAACAGTTTGAAACAGCAAAATGGTTCTTCCCTGGGTGAGCTAGAAGACCTAATGCCAATCTCTCCATTTCCTGATGTGCTCCATCATCACCTCACACAGGGATAACCACAGCCTCCCTGGAGGGCCAGCAATTTAGCTTAAATATAGCATAAATATTATTCCTTTTTCTTCTTTTTTAATTTTATACTATTAAAATATTTGGTTTAAATGAGAGTAACGAGGTACAGGAGTCCAGTGACAAGGGCCAGAAGGCAGAAGGGGACAAGGAAGCTGGTGATAGGGAACCCAAGGTTGAGTAAGGATATTGTTGATGTGTTGTGAGATTGTTAACCTTTGTCATAGGGCAACATTTGTAGTAACTGTTAAATGAGAAACTATTTTGTTCTGTAAACTTTCATCTTAAGTGAGAATAACAGCACAACTGGAAGAGCGTAGTCAATGTCACTGAACTGTGCATGTAGAAATTTTTGAAATGGTATATCTTTGGCTATGTGTATTTTCACCAAAAAAAAAAAAAAGGTTGAGAAGTTAGAGGGTTAATATGTTGTGGGGTTGTTAACCAATGTCATAAAAGAACATGTGTTTCATGAGAAACTATTAGTTCTGTAAGCCTTCACCTGAAGTACAATAAAATATATTAAAAAAAAAAAATTTGGTTTATTTCTCAGTATGATTTTATTAATTTTGGGGGAATCAAAAATCTTTTTTGTAAAAATATTTATAGTATCGACTGCCATTATGAAGTCAACAGGAAATTGCGTTTTGATTCTAAGGAACTGATTTTTCAGTAGCTCTAGGAATTTATTTCTTGTATAGGTTGAGGAATTTCATGCAATTTATATAGAGAGTGTTTTAATGTAATGGAATGATGGGGGAGGGGGCATGAAATCATTTCTAAACAAGACCAGTAAAAAGTGAGGCTAATTTTCCTCAGTGTGAAGAGTTAATTCCCCCCAAAAAGTAGATGATAAAAGCCTTAGATTTATAGTAGATCCTTCTATGGGTAGAGAAAAAAAGAGTGAAAAAACGGAGAGAAGAAGAGACAGTGGAAAAGAAGGAGGGAGGCAAACTGGAAGGAAGGGATGGAGGGAAAAAGATATTATTTATTTGATTATAGTTTAATTTCAAGTCCCTTGTTCCTGGCCACTTCTCCAAGTAAAGTTTTGCACAAATTATTTTTGGCGTTTGCCCATAAAACTTAAAGAAAACTAAACTGTCAAATTGCATTAAAGCTCTGGTCTGACAATTTAAGACAAAGATGTTCAGAGTGAAGGTTGTTTCTCAATCCTTTAATCATCCATTGTGTGCTGACATTCTAGAGGTCTCAGAAGAGTGCATGACAAATAATGTTCCATATGTGCAGTTACAACTATCCGCAACAAGGGTAAGCGACAACCAAAGCATCCTAGCTCTAAGTGATTAATATCAACACACTGGAGCCATTTCTTCAATGACCTGTATGATGGTTAAAGTCACATACACAAAAATACATGTGCTAGTTTGTTTGCATGACCCAAAGACTGATCTCCACCTTCCTGGGGAGAAATGCTCACAGTTCACTCACTGTACAAGTTTATCTGGAGGTTTGTGTCACAATCATTGATTATCTTCCTGTAGATTATCCGAACCAGAACCCAGTACACTCCTCCTTCCCTCCTGATCAGGGCGAAATTACTGAACTAATATAAATTATCTTTTTTTAAAAAATTGAAGAGAAAAATGAGCTCCCGAAGGAATCTTACAGTACAGTCCAAAACCAGATATGAGTTTTATGTGCTTCTGGATAATCTCACCCTTCCAAATGCAGAGATATCTGGAAAGGGACACTACTCAGCTATTGGTATGGTTATATTATAGTTGGTTTCCTGTAAGACACACGTAAGTGCAGAAATATGCATCATTTTTACCAAACCTGCTCCCATGCATAATGTAGACAGCTGCATAACTAGACAGGATAATACACAGTATGTACTCTGGAAACATTTCGACATAAACAAGGAAAGAAAGTGAGAATTACCCATCAGTGTATATGAAAATAAGAGGATATTGGTGCTTGTACATGGATTCACATCCTCATGATTAGAATAAATGATAGATTGTTTTTGCAGCTAAAAATGCCAATACTTTGCTACTGCTGAAGGTCTATAAGCACTGTGTTCATGGTATGCTTCGCTATTGAGTTTTGTTTTAAATATTAGATCATGAAAGGGTAAATTATTTCCCAAGTCCATATTGGGAATGTATTAATTGTGATTTAATTGTGCTCATGAGGAACCTGTACATGGATCAAGATGCAGTCATTCAAATAGAACAAGGGGATACTGTGTGGTTTAAAGTCAAGAAAGTTGTGCCTCAGGGTTGTATCCTTTCACCATAGTTATTCAATCTGTATGCTAAGCAAATAGTCTGAGATGCTGGACTATATGAAGAAGAACAGGGCATCAGGATTGGAGGAAGACTCATTAACAACCTGCATTATGCAGATGACACAATCTTGCTTGCTGAAAATGAAGATGACTTGAAGCACTTACTGATGAAGATCAAAGACCACAGCCTTCAGTATGGATTACACCTCAACATAAAGACAGCAAAAATCCTCATAACTGGATCAATAAGCAACATCATGATAAACAGAGCAAAGATTGAAGTTGTTAAGGATTTCATTTTACTTGGATCCATAATCAACATCTATGGAAGCAGCAGTCAAGAAATCAAAAGACCCATTGCATTTGGCAAATCTTCTGCAAAAGACCTCTTTAAAGTTTTGAAAAGCAAAGACATCACCTTGAACACTAAGGTGCGCCTGACCCAAGCCAGGGTGTTTTCCATCGCTTCATACGCATGCGAAAGCTGGAGGATGAATAAGGAAAGCTGAAGAAGAATGGATACCTTTGAAATGCAGTGTTGGCGAAGAATATTGAATATGCCATAAGTTGCCAAAAGAACAAACAAATCTTGGAAGAAGTACAACCAGAATGCTCCTTAGAAGCAAGGATGACGAGACTATGTCTCACATACTTTGGACATGTTATCAGGAGGGATCAATCCCTGGAGAAGGACATCATGCTTGGTAAAGTAGAGGGTCAGTGAAAAAGAGGAAGACTCTCAACAAGATGGATTGACATGGTGGCTACAACAATG
>NW_004443994.1:2127120-2132952 GCF_000243295.1 Trichechus manatus latirostris
GGTGGGTGTGTGGGTGTGTGTGTGTGTGTGTGAGTGTGCTACTGGAAGTTCTACGGTGTTCTAAAATGACATGGTAATTTTTTTATGATTTATATGTATTCTCAATCAGTATAACACAATTCCAAACAAGTTAAAATATATTTAAGTCCTTAAAGGAGAATATTTTAAAAGAAAGTTGTGCTTTACTTAATGAGAGCAATGTTTTGCTACAAAGGGAATCATTTTTATGCTTCAACAACCAAATATTTTCTATTATACACACATGTGACATGAATGTAGAATTTGGGGCAGTTATTCAGAGTCAAATCTCTACTACTCAGCATTGTTCTTTATCCTATCACACTGTACCATTTCTTAATATACTATATGTAGTTGCTGATACAAATTCCATAACTGAAAAAGAGAAGGAGGAAATCTAACAGAAAATTTCTTGCCAGATGGAGAAAATTGAAACATTACCCTTGTTTCTTTGCCAGCACATATCCATTTTGACAAGCTGGAAATGATTTATGGGGAAAAAAACGTATTTACACTGGCAGAGACATTATTAATTGCCATACAATGTTCACATTTTTGCATTGTTTTGTATATGATTACTTACAAGGCTTAAATATACAGTCCAAATATGTGGCTTTTTTTGCATGCTGATTATTATATGGCAGACAAATTTACAGTACATGATGCATGCTATAAATTTCAGTTAAACCTTCACAGACAACACCAGAGCAAAGATATGACAAAATAGCAAACCCACACACAGCATTCAGAGAAAACAGGTCATTGTGTGTACGCATACACACACAGACACATGCATGGATGTAAATGGTTTTAAAGGATTATATACTGTATGCGGGAGTTGATGAATCATATAACACTCTCACTGGATAAAAAATATTACTCTGATTACTTTTCAGAGTAACTGTTGCTGCACAAAAGCATTACCAAAAGAAGGCCCCAAAATGTTTGAAATTGAAAATATTAAAGCAATATATAATTTCTAAGTTAGAGAATTTTGCATCATAAAGGACTTCCAGATGTGTTAACTTCTATAACAGAAGTTTGGAAGAGATATTTTGAAAATATTTTATTTTAAATGGTTTATACCTCATTAATAACATCTTTGGAGGGATTTTTTTTTGTTTTTTACTCGTATACATATGTGGTTATAGGAAAAAGAAAAATTAGGCTATTTAGTGACAATAAAAGTAACTGAAGTAATGACAGGGTAATTTATCATAGAAACTGACCATTAGCTGTCTACCTGCTTATTGCTGTTACTGTGCTGCACTTTTTTTACACTAATAGAGATGGGTATATTTATTACTGCTTGCAATTTCAGATTTTAATCTCATATTAGAAAGATATTCTCATATAACAGCTACTTTGTCCAGGAATCGTTTATAATGTATCTGTGTCCATTGAGGACATCTGAAGATACCCTTATTTCTAGTTGTGGAAATTAATTCTGAAGGTCTCAATTTCAAGCAGTCATATCGGCATTCTTATAAGCATTCGTACATAGCTGTCCCTTCGGTTTCATATTTTAGTAGCACAGTCTCTCTGCAATTAGTTTTATGCTCCTTAAATGTAAATCAGATGTAAGTCTCTATAAACACTCACTCTCAGTAGTGTTTTGCAGAGTGTTCCCATTGTATTAAGTTACTCTAGGAGGCAAATAATTTTAAATATGAAACAAAACCGTATGTATGTGCCAAAACTATAATTTAGTTGTTTATGATTTACCCTACTCCATTTTCGCTTGGGAAAATGGATTCGATATGTCTACAGTATTTGAAATTAGTTCATAAATAAGAGCTTATTGTGAATGATTAATGAGTGTGGTCCTGCTTACGTAAAATTAATTCTGTCCAAGGTCAGTCTATCCCACTGGGAATTTGGGCATTTGCCCAGTGATCTCTTGTGGGTGGTCTTCACTTTACCAATATGGGACACCCTGTAGAAAAGCAGGGTCATCCAGCTGCCACACTTCACATTCAAGCTACTTCTTTCACCTCATCTTTTCCAGGAACTCCCATAAATTTCAACCCCAAAGAGCCTGAACAGAGGCCTGACTTCATGGAATTTGTTAGCTGCATGCTTCTGCATATGCAATCCCTAGCTCAAAAAGCTTTTATTGACTGTATATCCACCACTCCGCTAGGCATCATGGGGTGGTAAGAATCATAAAAATAATCATTGTTATTAATGCTTTAGTGAGGCCAATTGCTGATGGTATAGCAAACTGGTATCTTTTTATTCATCCAGTCAAATTAATGGTCCTATTTCAATACTCATTTGTCAAGAAAAGGAAATGCCTATGTGACCGAAGACAGAAAAAAGAGCAAGAAGAAGAGAAAAACTGAGGTGGCACTTCATCTTTTGACATGTAAGAATCATCACTTAATTTCTTAGTAGCACCAGTAACATTGGGGTCGCTAAAATTTGCATTAATACTTCACAATTTACAAAGTACTTTTGTGTAGTTACTTCATTTTAATCTTAAGGCCACCCTGCCCTGTTTTGTTATCCCGGTTTTTAGTTAAGGAAACTCAGGCTCACAAAAGGTAAGAAGGTTACTCAAGGTCACCCAATAGAAAGGTAGCAAGTCCAGAACTTGAACTTGGGTATTCTAACTCCAAATCTCAACTACCAAGAAATGCAACATGTAGTCCCTACCCTTAAATAGGTCATATTCTGTTTTCTCACTAACAACTCTGTGAAGAAAGAGTTACCTGGGGGTCTAATCTACACGCCCTTCTCTGGGTTTCTGGCATCTCCAGGTAGGCTCAGAAGGGACCTATTTAATAATCCTTCACCCCTACCTCAAACGCAATCAGAGACACCATGATAATGACATTGAAACTGATATTCAGTTCTTTGAATCTACCAAAGGTCTTTGCTTATTCTGTTCCCTCTGACTGAGAATGGGCTGCTCTTCTCACTTTCTTCTAGATAACACTTTCTCATTCTTTCATTATCAGTTCAATTGTCACCTTGGAGAAGGTTTTCCTTCATCTTTCCCAATTCCAGGTAAAACTGTGATATCCCTTCACCCAGTTTACCGTTGTCGTGTCCCAGACAATTCCAAGAAATACAAGCTCTCCCCAGAACCTTAATGTGTCCAGGTATCTCTGAGGACTTATGTGTATCTTCAAGAGAGGAATTCTATTTGGTTTGTTCCTCTCACATAGCTCTGGCTGAGAGAAAGGATAACTGGCTGCTAAATCAAATATGACCTTGGCAATCTCAGGAGAGACTCAGAAGCTGGGGTGACTTCTTCAGTCTCAGCAATCACAGGTTCTGCGATATCAATAGGCCCTACAAGATAAATACTTTGAGGGTAGGCTGGCCCACACCCAGGGTTACATTCAGGAAAGAGAAATACCTGCAAAATTAACCAGGACAATCAAGATCAATGCTTTTGGTTACTTCATACAGACACTTCTTTCCACAGGACTCTAGTCTGTCCCAGGGTAATGAAGATGGGACAGATTCACTAATGTCAGAAATAATTGCCTACATTGATTGAACATCTACTCTCTCTCAATCATCACTGCAATTGTGTACAGGATCATCTCATTCAATCATCATAGCACTATGAAGCAGCTAATACTATAATCCTTCTTATTTTATTAATAGGAAATGAGGCACGAAGAAGTTAAATAACTTGCCCAAGGAAACTAGTTACTAACAAAGCCAGAATTTGAATCCAGGCCATCTGACTCCAGAGTCTGAGCGCCTCAACTTTGCCATGCTATTTTTACTAAGTACTGTCTGGGTGGACAAACCCAGAGATTCAAGACAGTGCCACTAGGTTGTTAACAGTTCACAGTGCAAGACGATTCATCAAGAACGTGACAGTGCTTCAGTCTCTCCAATAGTGAGCACACCTCACACTCCACAGAGATCAAAAGTTGCTGCAGGAGGCAGGGCCAAGATGCCAGTGTAGTCAGATGCTTCTGGTGGACCCTCTTACAACAAAGACCCAAAAAAACAAGTGAAACAATTATATAGGACAATCTAGGAGCCCTGAACATCTAAGGCAAAGTTGAGGAACTGGACTGAGTGGCAGCAGGATGAAGAGATGGTTCAGAAGCAGTGGAGGACTTGCCAGAACTGACCTGGCAAGAGCCTGAGCCCTTCAGGCCTGATCAGCTCATGGGTGAGCAGTGAGGCAGGTAAGCAGCCATGTTCAGGAGGCACGTGTTCCACCCTGGGAGAGACCCAGGACCAGAGAGTCTACTCGGCCACTCAGAACCAGTGAGAAGCAGCCCTTATCGGTGAAAGATAAGTACTTGCGTATGGCCTACCGTGCAGATCAAAAACACCCCCCTTAGGGAAAAACCTCTCTCCCATTTACCTCCCTGCTCCCTGCTCTGCACTGGGTCCAGAACCGGCTTCAGCAATTGCCAAGTCCCCTGGGCCGGAAGCAGGATCCGTCACACACCCTGAGCCATTCTCTAGGCCTTGGAGAATAAACAAATCAACAAACGGGAAAAATAAATTGCCGGCTCCCCTAAACCAAGAACCCAGGGTAGGCACAGCTCCTTTGCCTAGGCACAGGCATAAGGGATCCACAGACTCTAAGGGCCTTTCCCCCTGCAGAGACTTGTGTGGGCCCATTTCAATAGCATAGTCCCTCATTACCACAGTAGAAGAGGGTATATACCTGAAGTCTGACTGGAACTATTTCAGCTGTGAAATGGCATGTTCTTGACATTTGACACTGCTCTGCTCATTAAGCAGGGTCTTCACCTACCCACATCAGGGGCCTGAGGACTGGGGGCTCCACCCACACCACCTAGCCACCTGCTATAGGGGTCCAAGAATAAGAGGTGCTTCCCCAGTACTTAACAGCCAACTGTATTGGGTGCTCATAGTCTGGCTGCAAAACCCACCCACCTACGCACTGTAGGGAACAGGGACACGTGGCGCCTTCCTCCTGGACACTCAGGGGTGGCCATCAGCCCCCTGCCTTGCTCAGAGTGTGTCACCCTGCTGCAACTGGATGCCCACGCCTACACCAATCACCCATGCCTGTCTGGGACTGTAGGTGAGAGCCTACACCACACATTTGGTGCCTATCTACCTCGGCACCTGAGCTGAATCCATACAGGAGGAGTAGGCAGACTCCTGAGATCACATACCTAGTAACAGATCTAACCACCTGGTGACAGGACATTAGAGCTTCAAAGATGCCAATAATCAAACTAGCTCATACAAGCAGCCTATTTGGGCATATCAAAACAAAACAAGAAGGTAGGACAGAGTAAGCAAACCTAAAATAAATAAATATAATAACTTATTGATGGCTCAGAGACGACAGGCAATATCAAATCACATAAAGAGGCCATCTATGATGGCTTCAGCAAGCTCCCAAAATAAAGAATCTAGAAATTTTCCAGAGGAGGAAAATGTCTTGGATTATCGGAGGCAGAATACAAAAGATTAATATACAGAACTCTTTAAGAAATTAGGAAGAAAATTAAGCAAAACGTAGAACACGCAATAGAGGAAATTAAAAACATTAGAGAAGAGCATAATGACAAATTTAACAGGCTACAAGAATCCATAGAGAAACAGCAATCAGAAATCCAGAAGATAAACAATAAAATTTCAGAATTAGACAACTCAATAGAAAGTCATAGGAGCAGAATTGAGGCAATGGAAGTCAGAGTTAGTGAGATTGAAGATAAAGCACTTGACACCAACTTAGTTGAGGAAAAATCAGATAAAACTATTTTAAAAAATGAAGAAACCCTAAGAATTATGTGGGACTCTATCAAGAGGAATAACCTACAAGTGATTGGAGTACCAGAATGCGGGGGGGGG
>NW_004443994.1:2133384-2134630 GCF_000243295.1 Trichechus manatus latirostris
CATTTCCAGATAAACAGAAGTTTAGGGAATTTGCAAAAACTAAACCAAAATTACAAGAAATACTAAAGGAAGTCCTCAGGGTAGAAAATTAGTAACATCAGATAACAACCCAAGACTAGAACACAGTACAGAGCAACCAGATATCAACACAGACAGGGAAGTCACAAAAATAAATCAAAGCTATAACACTGAAAACTGGGAAACAAATGTCAATATGTAAAATATGACAACATTAAAACAAAAAAAGGGGGACTTAAAAAATGTAGACATAGACTTTGCATATGGAGAAGAAGTCAAGGCAATATAAAGAACTAAAAGACTGGTATAAACTTAGAAAAACAGGGGTAAATATTAAGGTAACCACAAAGGAAACTAGCAACTTACAAGTCAAAATAAAAGAACTAGAAAAATGTAAACTCAGCAAACACAAAATCAACAACAATGAAAAAGACGAAAAGAAAACACATAAAAACGATGCAGCACAGAAAATTAAGTGGAACAAAGAAACTGTGAACAACACACAAAAAAAGACATCAAAATGACAGCATTAAACTCATATCTATCCAGAATTACACTGAATGTAAATGGACTAAATGCACCAATAAAGAGACAGACAGTGGCAGATTGGATAACAAAACATGATCTGTCCATATGCTGCTTACAAGAGACACACCTTAGACTTAAAGACACAAACAAACTAAAACTGAAAGGATGGGAAAAAATATATCAAGCAAACAATACTTAAAAAGAGCAGGAGTGGCAATATTAATCTCTGACAAAACAGAGTTTAAAGTAAAATCCACCACAAAGAATAAGGACGGACACTATATAATGATTAAAGGGTCAATACACCAGGAGGACATAACTATAATAAATATTTACATACCCAATGAGAGTGCTCCAAAACACCTAAAACAAACTCTAACAGCACTGAAAAGAGAGATAGACAGCTCCACAATAGTAGTAGGAGACTTCAACACACCACTTTCAGTGAAGGACGGAACATCCAGAAAGAAGCTCAAAAAAGACACGGAAGATCTAAATGCTACAATCAACCAACTGATCTCATAGACATATACCGATCACTCCACCCAATAACAGCCAAGTATACTTTCTTTTCCAACGCACATGGAACATTCTCCAGAATAAACCACATATTAGGCCATAAAGCAAGCCTTAACAAAATCCAAAGCAGCAAAATATCACGAAGCATCTTTTCTGACCATAAAGCCATAAAAGTAGAAAT
>NW_004443994.1:2137563-2162551 GCF_000243295.1 Trichechus manatus latirostris
AAGGGCCACATAAACCAGAGACTTCATCAGCCTGAGACCAGAAGAACTAGATGGTGCCCAGCTACCACCAATGACTGCCCTGACAGGGAATACAACAGAGAGTCCTGGATGGAGCAGGAGAAAGGTGGGGTGCAGAACTCAAATTCTAGTAAGAAGACCAGACTTAATGGTCTGCTGAGACAGTAGGAACCCCTGAGAGCATGGCCCCTGGATTCTCTATCAGCCCAGAACTAAAACAATTTCCAAGGCCAACTCTTCAGACAGGGATTGGACTGGACAGTGGGACATAAAGTCATACTCATGAGGAGTGTGCCTCTTAGCTCAAGTAGATACAAGAGACTAAAAGGGCAGCTTCTGTCCAGTGGTGAGATAGGAAGACAGAGAGGGTTGGGAGCTCATTGAATGGACATGGGGTATCAGGGGTGGAAAGGAGGAGTGTGCTGTCGCAGTACGGGGAGAGCAATTAAGGTCACATAACAACGTATGTATAAATTTTTGTATGGGAGACTAATCTGAAATGTAAACTTCATTTAAACTACAACAATAACATAAATAAATAAATAAATAAAGTTGCTGCAGCTGGCAAAGTTCTTGTCCTAGGACAGGTGCTGATAGAGCTCTTTCTCAAAGACTGCATATTAGACCCTGGAAGAAATTGATTATAATGCATTCCAGCAGAGTCTGTGTTAGGAGTCCAGAATCATCATCCCCATTTCTCCTCCTCTAACTCTGCTGCCCTCTGGCTCTCTCTGCCTTCAAGGTCACTACTTCAGAGGACCTGGCAGCATTCCCCCTGGGCCCTAGGAAGGTCATTCTGGTCCATCTTCACAGATCACCCTAACTCTGCATCTCTGGAAGCAATAGTTTTCTAACAGTTATGGTCCAGACAGGAAATAGCTACACACTCAGAAGAGGTAGTTGTGAAGAATTTAGTTAAGGGACAATTTACAAAGTGTAGGCATGATGAAAATATGGTTAAAACAAACCAGTAAAGGATGGAGAAAAACCCAAGGGAGTTTTTAGTCTCCTGGCTTCTTCCTCTTGGTCACTGCGGGTTGGCTTCATCCCTCAACCTAAGACCACAACTCCTTTTGAGCCACACTTAGAGCTACAGCATTTCCCTTTGGATTTGTAGTAAGCTGAATGATGGCCCCCCAAAGATGTCCATGTCCTAATCCCAGGAACCTGTAAATGTTTCCTTAAATGGACAAAAAAGGATTTTCAGATAGATTAAATTTAGAATATTGAGATTGGGACATTAATCTGGATCATCCTAGTGGGCAAAATGTAATCACAGGGGTCCCTGTAAGAGAGATGAGGAACAGTCAGAGGAGAAGGCAATTGTGACGGAAGCAAAGACTGGAGTGATGCACTTTAAAAGATGGAGGAAGGGGCTGTGAGCCAAGGAGTACAGGCAACTCTAGAAGTTGAACAAAGCAAGGAAACAGATTCTCCCTTCAGAGCTTCCGGAAGGAACTAGCCCTACCTAATGTTAACCTTGATGTTAGCCCACTAAAACTGATTTTAAACGTCTGACCTCCAGAATTGTTAAGAGAATAAATTTATGTTGTTTTAAGTCACTAAGTTTGTGGTAATTTATTACAACAATAAAAGGAAACTAATACAAACTAATACCACCCCTAGTCCTTAAGGGGCACTGTAGAAAGAAATTACTGAAGTCCAAAGAGAAATGCTGTAGCCGTAAGTGTGGCTGCCCAAAAGGGGTTGTGGTCTTAGGTTGAGGGATGCAGTCAACCCGCAGTGACCAGCAGGAAGAAGCCAAGCGACTAAAAAGCCGATCTCCCTCTATTACCTCAATCAGAAAAGGGAAGGCAAAGGTGTCCACTAATGCAGTCCATAAGATTCAGCTCGCAGGAACCAGGGCAGGGTAGGAAGGACGAAGAGGAGATCTGGAGTAGCAAGCGGAGAATATTCAGCACACCAGCCACAGTGGTCTCCATAGGCAAACTGCCCCTCCAACTCTGCATGTCAGTGATGAAGCAGCTTCTGCTAAACAACTTATCTTGTTACATTCAAACCTAAATTTTTTGTTATATTCAGTCCTAGGACAATGAGCCTACTAGCTCTGCATTTGCGTATGTAAAAGGGCCACCCAAGTGGCCCCTTACAGCATAAAGCTGACCAGCTTCACTTTGTTAGGAAAAAAGAAAAGAGAGATAAAAACAAAACTGATTTCTAGCTGCATTTATTGAATTATTAGTGCATCCCTTACTTGTATCTCAACACTTTGCAGTTATCTCTCCATTAATGAACATGACTTGCTTTGAACGATGTCTTTAGTGTTTGTGAAAATGCCTATTTTCACAATTAAGGAAAAAAAAAAACAAAAGCTCAGCTCCAAATCTATGCCATAACTCTCACAGTTTTAATCACTCAGTGAGGGCCTCAACTGGAAAATACTTGTACCCAGCATCACTTATTGTATTAATTATCTATTGCTATGTAACAAATTATTCTAAAACTTATGATCTCACACATAGTTTCTTTGGGTCAGGAAGTTGGGAGCAGTTTAGGTGGATGGTTCTGGCTCAGGGTCTATCATGAAGTTGCAGATAAGACTTTGGCTAGGGCTGTAGTCATCTGAAGTCTTGACTGGGGTTAGAGAATCCACTTCCAAGATTGCCTGCTCATGTGGCTGTTGGGAGGAGGCCTCAGTTCCTCACCATGTGAACTCTCCACAGGGCTGCTTGAGAGACTTCAAGACGTGGCAGCTAGCTTTCTCTCTAGCAAATGATCCAAGACAGAGCAAAGTGAAAGCCACCATGTTTTTTATACCATCCCAGTAAGTCATACTCCATAATTTCTGCAATATTCTATTGGTAACATAGTCAGTCCTGTTCAGCATGGGAGGTGCACAAGTTTGAATATCAGGAGGTGAGAATCATTGGGAGCCATCTTGGAGACTGTTTATCAAACCTACTAAATTCTTTGTAGTTCTCTTTATCCACCAACACATCATCTTCTTGGGAGGTTACATATTACAGAGAACATTTGTGCCATCTCTCATGAAAATGCGTCTAAAAGTAATTTTTAAATATGTGATGGGTTAATAGATGATTTAGAGAACAACAAAGAGACTGAAAAAGTGCCAAAGAACAACCAGAGCATTTGTTTTCTTTTCTCAGTCATTAGAAAAAAAAAAAGTAAAGTTTTTAGATGGACTTCATTAGAGTGGCAAATAATGTAGCATACTAAGTGGGAGTAAGGGCACTAGAGCCTGAAACTAAATCCACCACCTACCAGCTGTGAGGGCATTTTAAGACACTCTTTAATCTCTCTGTGCTTCAGTTTCCTCATCTGTAAGACTAGGGTAATAGCGATACTAATATATCGTAGGATTGTAATAATTAGGTAAGTTAATAGATGCAAACATTTAGATCACTGTCTGGCATATAGTAAGTACTCATTAAATTTGAGGAGCCTGGATGGTGCAAGTGGTTTGCAATTGGCTGCTAGCACAAAGGTTGGTGGTTTGAACTCATCCAGTGGCTCCGCAGAAGAAAGGCCTGGCAAACTGCTTCCATAACACAGGGGGTCACCACGAGTTGGAGGCTGACTCAATAGCAGCTAATAGCAACAACAACAAAATAAGTGCTACTATTTTATCCAGTGTACATTCGCTTTATAGTAAGATGCTTTTAACTCAAAGGGGATTGGAGAGGCAACAAGAGTGCTAAATAAAGACAACTATACTATAAACATATATTTGTTTGTTTTCACAGTTTAACTGTGAAATCCCTGACATCAGGAACTGTATCTATTCCTCTGTATAACTCTGGCTGCCACCAGAGGGCTAGCACTTAGTAGGTGCTCAATAATTATTTTTTGAAATGAACCTGATTTGTTAAACTTTTGAATACAGTCCTGAGTGTTATCACTCAAATGTCCTTCTTCCAATTCCTGAGCCAAAGGAGTCTTAAAGCCTGACCATATAAGGTTGATGGGAAAAAAAAAAATTCCCAGGAAGGACAATTTTTCTCTCATTGTAAGATGGCAGTGGCAACAGCAGCAGGAGCAGTGGAACTTAGACGGGAGGCTGAGCCGAGGCAAGGCCACGGGCGTGGTTAAGTGAGGAGTGACTCCAGGAGAAAAGACACCAACAGTCACTGCGGAGTCGGAAATCGCAGCATAGGGGACGATGGAAAGGCACTGGACTGGGTTTCCTGTAACATCCAGTACTGTTCAGGCCAGGAGGGAGACCTGAAGCAGACATCTGTCAGGTGAACTTTTGCCTATCCAGCATGCAAACATCCTTCCTAGTTGAGAGTAGTCCCAAAAGATGTGGGAATCAGGGATGAAGAGAGACTCGTGATTCCTTTTCTCCCCTCCCAGACACTGGGTTGTAGGCATGTGACTCAGGTTTCACACAGAGATGGAGGGACCAAGAGTGGCTGTTGGCAGTGGACGGAGGGTCCAGAGACAAAGGGTAAGTGACCACTAGCAGCAGCTCTAGTGGTCGCTTCCCACGCCGACTCTCTATAGAAGTTGCTGCTAAGTAACCTTTGGCTACTGTCTGCTTTCTAGGCCAGGTTCTTAAGACTTTCTGGCTATTCTATGAAATCTCTGACGTCCTTCCAATAACTTTTCTAGTTCAGCTATCTAGAGTTGCTTTTCCTTATTTGCAACCAAGAAACCTGATTAGGACAAAACTGGGGCCAAATACCTATGTGATTATCACCCAGACTCCTGAGTGTCCCAAGTCTGGGATCTATGATACCTATCTTGGGCATGCAATTTACTCCCATTGCTGGGAATAGTGATAGCAACTCTCTCAGAGGTTTGTAATGGGATTAAATTAGATAATAAGTGTAAAGTAATTAGCAGAATGCACAGCACATAGCGTTCAATGTAGGTTGCCTATTATCATTGGCTATTATTAATGAAGCAAGGGTAACAAACGAGACTGAGGGCTCGTGGCAGTCATTTCATCCTGCTTACGTTGCGCATCCCATTACTACATCTCCTCACCCATGGAAAACATTGTATCATATTTCAATGGCTTCTCTAGAGTTCTCTGAAGTACCACACATGAAGATTTTTAAGAAACACTTTTATAAACAGATGCATCATTTTCCCAGATATTTGATTTTACACATTTTCACAGAAATGTAAATAGAAGTTGACTTTTGATAATATAGACAATATCTGTCTTCTCATACTCTTATAATCAGACTGTACATTCCAACGACGGAAGAAACTCTGTCTTCTATTTCCTACGTATCCCTCACAATGCAGAGCACATAATAAAAAACAAACTAAAAAAAAAACAAACAAAACCGTTGCCATTGAGCCGATTCCAAGAGTAGAAGTGCCCCATAAGGTTTCCAAGGAGCAGCTGGTGGATTCGAACCACTGACCATTTTTTTTTCATTAGCAGCCTGAGCTCTTAACCACAGTACTACCAGGGCTCTCCTAGTACACAATAGGTGCTAAATATACACTCACTGACTGATAGCCACAGTCTAATTTGATTACTAAAGCCATCTGGGCCACAAAGGCTGTTGTTTGCACCCAACCATCTGGAACTCCCTCTGACCTCAGTCTGGTCCTGTTAGCTGGGACCAGTGACACAAACCACCACGTCACCCAGAGACATGACCGTGTGACACATACTGATCCGGCTGGCTCAGGAAGGAGAGATTCAGCTAGGCTTCCTCCTTGAAATTCCTTGTGCTCCCTTGTTGTTGTTAGGTGTTGTCAAGTCAATTTCAACTCATAGAAACCTTATGCGACAGAATAGAACTTCCCCACAGGGTTTTCTAGGCTGCAGTCTTTACAGGAGCAGATTGCTATGTCTTTCTCCTACACAGTGGCTGGGTGGATTCAAACTGCCAACCTTTTGGATAGTAGCTATCCACTTAACCATTGCACCACCAGGGCTCCTTGTTCTACCTTACACAGTTATATAAACCAGAACTAAGCCAACTTCTCCAGAACAGTACTAGACAGAGATCATAACCATTTTCCTAAGAAGGTTCCACTCCAGTGCTCTGCTTATCTAGGTTTCAGGCAGCTGTGAGATTTGCTCTTCTGAGCCCCTCAAGAAACACTGGAATGATGAGCTTCAGTATCATTTTTTCTCCTTCAGGAGAATACTGTCACCGATTCCTCTCAGCATACACTTTATTATCGTCCAAGTTCCCAAAGGCACTTGAGAATATGTGATTAAAGGAATTCCCTACTGTCATATATATAATAAATCTAACTGGCTTTATTAACTAACGTGGATTTTTTTCCTTCTTCAATTTAATACTTCCTAGCTGGAACTGAAGCCACTCACCAAATATCCCTAACTCAGCCTCCCTTTTTTGATGTTGAATTGAGGGTATGCAGGTCAAATACCTAACTGCCAGCATCCTGGCTGTTCCCAGGTTTGGTTTTCACGAAAAAAATCTCATAAGTCTTGAATGTTCTATTTTCATTTAGGAGCCCTGGTGATGCAGTGGTTAAAGCACTTGGCTGCTAACCAAAAGTTTGGCGGTTTGAACCCACTAGTCACTCCACAGGAGAAAGATGTGGCAGTGTGCTTCCTTAATGATTACAGCCTTAGAAACCCTATGGGGCAGTTCTACCCTGTCCTATAGGGTCACTATGGGTCAGAATTGACTCATATATGTAAACTGAATTCAGAATTCCAAAGCCTTTCAAAGCAGAGGTTAGATTTGGGGGCAATGGTAGCAAAAAAGACTTTCCCTTTATTCCTATTTAATGCCTTCCATGCTATGTGTCTAACTGGGTGCAGAACATCTAAGAACATCCCTCCCTGCCTCCACTGGTCTCCTTTTTGAATTCTCATTCTCTTACCAATTCACCTCTAAGGCTCTAAGTGGTACATGGAGGAAATGGCCGGGCAGAAAAAAACATTCCAGGGCCTTTACCTCCTGTCCCCCAAGTTCTGGATAAGATGAGAAGCTTGAATAAAATACATACTCTTAGGCCAATTAGTTTGCTACTAATTCCACTCCTGTGTCCCCACAATACCATCTGCACTCTTCTGTCAAAGCCTTTCCACCTTCTGTTGCAATTGCAGTCTCCTTGCCTAGTTCTCCCGTGCAAATGGGTGTTTATTATCAATTTTTGTGTTCTCACTGTCTAGGATGAGGCCTGGTATAATCCATAACAGTAAGTACGGTAGATGGCAAAAAAAAAAATCATGAATTCCTCACATACATGTAGGCACCAACCCTTCTCTGCAAGGGTACTTCGCTGTTCTTTCCATCAAGAGGTGGCATTTCTTTCCCCAAACCTTGAATCCAGGTTGGCCAATGGAATATGGAAGTATTATGATATGCCAGCTCCAGGTCAAGGCCTGCAGAGGCCATGAAACTTCTGCTTTCACTCTTTTGAAATGATGCTGCTACCTCATGAAGAAGCCTCGCTAGCCTCTTTGAGGACGAGAGGCCACATTGAGTAGAGATGAGCCAGGCTGGATGAGGTCCCTTTCACCAATCATTTGACAGTCAGAACCAATAGCCAAACATGTGAGCGAGGCCATCTTAGGCCATCCAGCCCGACTCGAGCAGACACATAAGCGAATCCAGGTGAAACCAGCAGATGAAACTATCTAGCCTGACCCAGTCAAAACTGGTGACCCACAGAAGTATGAGTAAATAGAATTATTGTTCTTTTAAGGCATTGATTTTTGGGGTGGTTTGTTGTGCAATGGTCGATAAATGATTGTGTGAGTGTTCAATATAGGCTTGTTGAATAAATGGGTCAATTAATTAAGAACAGAGTGAGGAAGAACACAGTGCAATTGCAATCCCTTGTCTGGTGGCCAGCCCAGCACACTAACAGAACAGGTTAACACCTATTTGATGTGACCACTTTATCAGTACTTCTTCATGGCAATGATCACACTGATCTGAAGGGGCTAATATCCTATGACCTAGCATCCCCTAGAAATTCAGCACAAAGTCTTACATAGAGTCATTAGAAGACATACATTCTAGTCCCAAATATGTCACTTCTTAAGCCAAGTAGTCTTGGAACAGTTACAACCTCTCTGAATAAGGTGAACAGATATCCTGGTTTACCTAGACAGTCCCTATTTAGTGCCTCCTTTTCATTCTCAAGCTATCCTGATTTGACAAGAAATTATCGTATTTTATACAAGAAACGTGCGCCTTCTATGTTTATTTGCCAGCTGTGCCCTTCCCCCGCAAGGCATTTTCCTAAGTGCACTATGCTAATTTTTTTTACAGCAACATGTAAAAAAAATTAGAATAGCAGCGTTTATGAAAATACCTCAAGGGGGGAGGGCACAGTTGGCAAACAAACATAGAAGGTGCACGTTATTTGTGTAAAAATACAGTATATGGTTGCTCTATCTCTGAATCTTAGCTTCTTATGAATAAGAAATAATCTGTTAAATAGGTACAACAGCACCTATCCCACTTACCTTACAGGATTGTTTTCAGGACTAAACAAAATAACGTGTGGATAATAAAGCACTGTACAATAGTAAGACATTACTTATTAATAGGAATGATAAATATCCTTTGAAGAAATGACTGTTTAGAAGGGCACTTAAAGATATTTCCTCACATTTGCTGTGGTTATAATAGTAACTGTAACCATACTTTCAGTGCTTACTAGGTTACAGGCACTCGAGTAAGGTTATATATAACATAAATGCCCCCTCATTTTACCCACTGGTGAATATAAATGAATCACACTCACAGCAACCAGTTTAATTTCTCTCCCAGCTGGCTTCTGGGCTGTGTGTAAAAAGTCAAAGACTATGGCTGGACGTTTGTTATAAAGCCACCAAAGATTCTGTAGTGGTTAAGAAATACGTCAAACATTTTGTTGACAGTTAAATGGTAATTATACCTAGATTGCATAGCCACAATAGAAAAGTTTATCACTCACCTAAATAAAATACTCTTATACGTACTTTACCTCAAAAGTCTGCAGCTCCTTATATTATCCCTATTATGTAGATGAGGCAACAAGTGGCCTAGATAAGTTAAATAATTTGCCCAAACGCATGCAGCAAGCAAATGACAGATCCAAACCCAGATCTATCTAACACCAAAGCTCTACTCTTAAATTTTCTTCTAAAATCCGGCATTAGATTACCTTTTGCAGTAGATGACAAACGTGGGGTCACTAGAAAAAAATATATTTTAAAAAATTATTTTAAATAATTATTAGGGATGAGTGAATAAGAATAAAATTTAGCACATTAGAGCTCTGAGGTTTTAAGATGTAAACTGACAAATTTTTTGTGGAGCGTTGGGTGAGGAACAAGGTGACCAATAGACAAGGTATTCGGGTGAAGAGAAAGAAGTGGGGCAAAAGGAAGGGGTGTGCAAAGGTGGGGCCAAGGCAGGTAAACAGTGGGATCTGTTGGAAATCATGTGGACACTGGGTCAAGAAAAGAAGGCCCAGGATAAAGCGACCTCTCAGAGGTCTACCCGTTCAGAACAAGACCTAAAAATGGGAGGAAGGAAAGCATCAAAAATTAAATTTTTTTCTATCCTGACAAGGGCTAGCCAGGCCTTCTCCATTTTCAGGGAAAAGAAGCTGTGTTTTAGGTCTAAATCCATGGGCAGAAACACTAATGTCCTCCCGTTATCCATTGATGGGTACTTTATACTTGTTTTACTGTTGCTTAATAAATAAATTAGAACATAGCTAAACTTGTTCAACAGCCAGTCATTAGTGCAGTTAGAGCTACTGTTCAGAAAACTGAAGGGCTATTGACTCTGCTCAGTTTAATGAAGGAAAATGAGTCACAGGCGATCTGGGCAGGAATGACTCATAGCTACAGTAGCAGTCTTTTCTCCATTGTAAACTACTTTCCATCATTCATAGTCAGCAAGAAGTTAAAAGACTGTTGATGTTTCCTTCCTGAATGGTTAACTTCCTGGTTCAGACAAACTGAAATTGTGGACAATAGCAGGT
The DNA here is from genome assembly GCF_000243295.1 of Trichechus manatus latirostris. NCBI lineage: Eukaryota > Metazoa > Chordata > Mammalia > Sirenia > Trichechidae > Trichechus > Trichechus manatus. Next base: position 2,147,497 of record NW_004443994.1, read on the forward strand.
CAGCATTTCAAGGTAAGGGACCAATTATCCAAAAATCTAGTAGGCAGTCTGAAAGGCAGATTTTTCATTAGTGTTTCAGAAATTGAGTATGGCATTGTCCTGAAGAGTCAGGAGACCATTTTATAGGAGGAATCTCCTCATAAACAAGGTCCTCCCAAAATGGTAATGATCAGAAGGGAAAACTCTTCTCAAAACTGATCCAACTTATACTGAATTCTACTCTAGAATAATGTTACCCAAAAATTATGATATGGTTTCTTGGCTTGTCATGATAGCAGTTTCTTCCTCTTTTCCAGGCTTCAGTCTTAAAGGGAAGACGCTGGTGGTGATGTTACGTGTTATTAATAGGGGCAATGAGAAAATTTTCCATTTTTCAAAATAAAGTTTTTCAGACATCAAGGTAATGATCAATTGTAGACACTGAAGAGGTATTCTAAAGTAGGATCCTGCAAGCTAAGGATATGGGAGAAAGTAGATTCTTTATAAACAAGGATGGTGGCCACCAGAGGTACCCATTGCCGTCGAGTCCATTTTGACTCAGAGCGACCCTATAGGACAGAGTAGAGTTGCCCCATAGGGTTTCCTAGGCTGTAAATATTTACAGAAGCAGACTGCCACATCTTTATCCTGTGGAGTGGCTGGTGGGCTCGAACCGCAGATCTTTAGATTAGCAGCTGAGCACTTAACCACTGCACCAGCAAAGCTTCTTACAGAGGCACAGGGTGATCTATAAATAAATACAATTATGAATTAAGGAATAAAAAAAGGATGCTTAGAAATACTCAGAGTATGGATATTTATAGGCTTGAAAATGGAATTAAGGTAAATTGCAGTGAGTAACACTATATTTCTATTACTTGGCTTTCCCCAGTCTGTTTTACTGAGACTATCTTGGGAAATGTTTGAAACTCAAATTATAATTTAATGTCCAATGAATGATACACAACCAAATTGTAGATAAATTCAGTAAAGCTTCCTCAAAGTTTTCCTGAAGACAGAAGCTATAACATACTTTGAACTTCTTAACTGTGGGGTTGGTACAACGGTGAGCAAAACAGAGACACTGACAAGTGAACAGGTATTGACTATACACTGTGGTGAGTGCTATAATAGGAACTACACAATGTACTATAGAAGTACATGGGAAGAGCCCCTAATCCAGGCTTGAAGAGTCAGGGAAGCCTTCCTAGATTATTAGAACTCAACATTGTGATTGGAAGGATGAGTAAGAGTTGATCAGGCGAAGGCTGAAAGGGTGGGGAATGGAGAGAAGGGTTTAGGTAGAGTAAAGAATGTATGCAAAGGCCCAGAGGCATGAGAAGGTTAAAATATATCTGGTATTATTAAATTCAAGGATAGCAAGAGTTTTTGTCTGTTTTGATCATCGCTCTATCCTCATCATCAGCAACAATGCCTGGCACATGGGAGGTACTTAATGAATATTTATTGAATGAATCAGCATTAAGAGGGAGAAGACAAGAATATTAGAGAGTTTAGATTTATCCTGAAGGCAGTGGAAAGTCATTGGCAGATTTTTAGCAAAGAAGTGACATACAGGTTTGCAGTTCTAGAAATTCTGTCTAGCTACAATGTGAGGAATGGATTGAGGGGAAGGAGGAGCAAGAATAGGAGGCAGGGAGACAAGTAAATGACTTTTGTAATAATTCAGGCAAGAAAGGACGGTGTTTTAGATCTATTTAGGAGCAATGGGAATGTAGTTGACAGATATTTAAGAAGTAGAATTAACAGATTTTATTGTTTGCCTAGATGTTAAAGGGATTAAAAAGAGAGAGAGAAATCAAAGATGTTCTTGGCCATGTAGGTGAGTACTGGTACCATTCATTAAGATAGGGAAGAGTGGAAGTGCCTCAAGATAGTAGGCAAGGATAAAAGTGGAAAGCGGGTGCAAAAGCAAAGACAAGAAGGCAGGAAGAGACAGGAAAACGGGACGAATGGAAATAGGAAACCCAAAGTAGAGAAGCAGAGCGTGTTGACACATCGCACGGTTGGCAACCAATGTCACAAAGCAATTTGTGTATTAATTGTTTAATAAGAAACTAATTTGTTCTGTAAACTTTTACCTAAAGCACACACACAAATACACACAAAAGGAGTGGAAAGTGGGGCATTCAGGTCTAAGGTGTCTGTTGGACTTATAAAGTGAAAGTGTTCAGGAGGAAGTTGGATAAATAGAGGGGTTGCATTCATACTTGCTTTTAACATAAAAAATTTCATCACCACTGATTAAATAAAAAAAATAAAAATTAAGAGAGATTAACAATACAAGTATTGCTGGCAGTTCTGCCCACCACCCTGATCCATGAGAAAATGTCCTGTGGTCAGTGGAAGGAAGAGACAGAGATCTGCTCTTCCCTCAGTCAGTCCTTGTTCATCGATACCTCTCATTGAGTCACCATCTCACCAAGCAGAGTGATAACTTGTATATGTCCAGCTGTTCAAATAGATGTCCAACTATTTCATTGGTCACCCAAATAAAGAAAAACTGCTATGTGTTCAAACACTGGAGGAAAATTCCAGTCTACTGGGCTTACATTGGAGTGCAGTGGTTAAATGGTAGGCTGCTAACTGTAGTTTGAACACGCCAGCCACTCTGCAAGAGAATAATGTGGCAGTCAGTTCCCTAAAGATTACAGCCTTGGAAACCCTATGGAGCAGCTCTACTCTGTTTTATAGGGTCGCTCTGAGTTGGAATCAACTCCACAACATTGGGTTTGGTTTTGGTTTTGGGTTTGTATGCCAGCTTCCACCATAGCATCATTCAAGGTGTTTTTAAGGGTAATATTGAAAATATTCAATATTCCACCTGTGAATTTAGAACCTAACATCAATGCAAGATGCAACTCCACTGTATGAACCCAGACCAAAGATTTAGACATGAGCATATAAGAGGAATGGGCCTAAGAGGTCATCTAAGGAATATCAGCAGTTAAAGGATGTTCAGAGGAAAGAAGCCCACAGGGATTCTGAGGAGGAGGGATGAGGATAATCCAGAAAGGGTGGTGACATTCAAGCAATTAACAATAACTATCATATAGAAGAAGGAGCTATTCCTTTTGTGTGTGTATGAGTGTGTGTGTGTGTGTGTGCATGTGTGTGTGTGTATTTGCATATGTGTGTATATAGAGAGTATTTTGAAATGGAAACAGAGATCATCAGTACCAATTGCCACAAAATGGTTAAGGAAGACAAGGACTAAAAAGTGTTCACTGACTTTAACAACCATAAGACCATTGACCCCTTTGGAGAGAATACGATTGGTAGCACACTGAGGTTTCCAGCCAGATCAGGGTGTTGAGGAATGATCAGACGTATGGAAGTAGAGAATGAATATACATAATTAATAGCATTAAATATCTATAATTTTATATTTATTTGGGCATGATTTGAATAATCTCTGTGAATATCTGTCTCCCTACTAGACTCTAAGCCCCATTAAGGCAGGGATCACATCTGTTTATGCCCACAGTTTTATCCCCAGCACCTACTACAATGCCCGGCAAACAGGAGGTTGAGTCAATTCCGACTCACAGAGACTCTATAGGAAAGAGTAGAAACTGATCCCTAGGGTTTCCAAGGCTGTAATCTTTACAGAATCAGACTGCCACATCTTTCTCCCACAGAGCGGCTGCTGAGTTCAAACTGCTGACCTTTTGGTTAGCAGCTGAGCGCTTAACCACTGCTAAATGAATGAGAAAGAAGGCTTAGAGTCTATGTTGTTGTTGTTAGGTGTCGTCAAGTCTATTTTTGACTCACAGCGACCCCATGTGACAGAGTAGAACTGTTCTATAGGGTTTTCTAGGCTATAATCTTTACAGGAGCAGATCACCAGGTCTTTTCTCCCTCAGTGCTGCTGGGTGGGTTCAAATAACCAAACTTTCAGCTGGTGGCCAAGTACTTAACGGTTGTGCCACCAGGAATCCTTAAAAGAGTTTATAGTAGGGTTGAAATAACAAATTCAAAATTATTATCAAGTGCTAACCAGAACATAATACTATGTTTTTCTGCAGGTCATAGTATAGGAACTGTGCTTAATAGGCCACCAAACCAAACCTGTAGCCGTCGACTCATAGTGACCCTATAGGACGGAGGAGAACTGCCTCATAGGGTTTCCAAGGAGCAGCTGATGGATTTGAACTGCCGACCTTTTGGTTAGCAGCTGATCTCTTAACCACTGCACCACCACGGGTCCTAACAAGCCACATATAGACTTAATTTTCTAGTTGCTTTGTTTGATTTTTAAAGGTTTTTACTAATAACCCTTTGATAATGCAGAATTGTAAACAGTAAAATCTGAGCATTATAACACATTAAGAATGGAACTTCTGGTGGAGTTGATAGGGACCAGAATGCCACAGTGGTGCATCTTTTGTTGGCATGACAGAAGTAATATTGCCTTGCACTTGCTCACAGAATATGCTTTTTCATCTTCAAATCATTAATTAATACTCACAATGCTAAGTGTTAGATCTTTCACATATCCCAAATCATTCTGGCATAGAATGGTTAAGACAGGAAACACACATACACAAGGAAAAACTCCTTCTCTGTGAAAGTAAAAAAAAAAAAAAACCTGTTGCCATCGAGTCGATTTCAACTCACAGAGACCCTACAAGACCGAGCAGAACTGCCCCATAGGGCTTCCAAGGAGCAGCTAGTGGATTTGAACTGCTGACCTTTTTGTTAGCAGCCTGAGATCTTCATCACTGCACCACCAGGGCTCTTCTATGATAGTAGTGGGATACAAATACATTTGATTTCATCACCAATTAATATTTACTTTTAACTATTTCATTTCATAAGAGCCTGTACCACTGGACTACATAAAACTCCCAGAGTCAGCAAGCAGAACGATAAGAAAGGTGAAAAATGGGACAGAGAACCAAATGTTCTTCTCTATTCTTCTCTCTATAACCAAACTCCGATTTTGGAAAGTAAATGGATTTAGGTAAGGATGATTTTTAATCATAGCAAGGGGAGAAAGGAGAAAAAAGCAGTAAAGAGCAGCACTTAAAAGAAAGACACGAAAGACAAATCCATAGGAGAGAAAACAATTGAACAGATTTAAAGTCCCAAGAGATCTGCTTGTCTCTTTAGCATGAAAGCAGAAACTTTGCACATAGTGTTAAACTTGCCTTGTTTTTATTAGAAGTCCTTTCCAAAGAAATTCCAGTTACATTTGTAACAAGTGCTCTAAATAAAAGTTATCTCCAAGCTGGCTGATGAAATCAACCATTGATTTATTTTTCTAACTCTACTGAATTTTTAAGTTAGATTCAAACTAGGGTTTTCATGGAAAGAATCAGATTAGTTTCAGCCCATTGGATTTTCAGGAATAATTTTAACTAATATCAAATGCCTTAAAACAATAAGAGTGTTTTCTTTTTTCTCCCTTATTTTGTCCCAATATCTGAGGGGTCTTGTTTCTATAGGAAGCAGAGGGTCACAGCTGTCTTTAATGGGCATTTCTGCACACTCTTAAAAGATTATGTGTGTGTTGTTTTACAGCTTACAGAGTACTAGCGCATCCATTATCCTACTTGATCTTCACAATAACACTGAAATAAATCAAGGCAGATGCTACATCCTTTTTTAAAAAAAGCTGATATGAAAACTAAAGCTCAGAGAAGACCACAGGCCTGCCCAGAATCACACAGCTAGTAGGAATGCTTTAGAAGAGATCCTGCCATGTGCTGAACAAACCAATTTCCTTTTTCCTTCTAGACCAGAGGTTTGGAAACTGAGGTTCACTGGCCAATTGCAGCCTGCCACCTGTTTTTGTAAATAAAGTTTTATTGGAACACAGTCACATCCATCATTTACATATTTTCAGGGGATGCATTTGCTCTACAATGGCAGAGTTGAGTAGTTGCAACAAAGACTGCATGGCCCACAAAGTCTAAAATATGTACTATCTGACCCTTTACAAATAAAATTTGCTGATGCCTGTCCTAGACATACAACTAAACCACATTTCCTTAAAGCCTCCCTTGCAGTCCTCCAGGAGATCTCTCTTCCCTTCTCTGAGGCTGAACTTAGAGGATCCAATGGAGAATTCCAAGGCCTTAGCAAATAGCAGAGCCACTAGGTGGAAGACAGTGTAGAGTGGCATAGAGCTGAGACCCCACAGTAATACAGCATTGGTCTAGAACATGCATGAAAAATAAACTTTAATTATATTAAGCCACTAAGGTTTGGGAGTTTTAACAGCAGTTTATTTATCCTGAATAAGACAGTTGCAGAAATCAGGTCTTTTGATTCTAAATCCAGAGCTGTTTCCCTTATAACCAAAAAAAACAAATCAGTTACTATTGAGTTGATTCCAACCCACGGCAACCCCATGTATTGTAGAGTAGAACTGCTCCATAGGGTTTTCCAGGGTGTGACCTTTTGAAGCAGATCACCAGGCATTTCTTCTTAGGTGCCTCTGGGTGTGTTCAAACTGCCAACCTTTCAGTTAGTAGCATTTAAATATTTGTACCATCCAGGAACTCTAGTCCCCTTACAGAACTGGTCAAAGTAGGCAAAAATGAAAAAGGATATTTTAAGCCAATAGTAGAGCCTAGAGTTCAGAAGACATCACACTGATTCCCTCTTACAGTTTCATAGCTAGAGTGGGGCAAGTGGGTTTCATCTCACATGCGCATTCTGACAGTTGGCAGCAGCTGACTGAAGAACTGGGCTGAAAAAGCTTCTGAGGCCACTCCAGGCTCCAAAGAAAGAAGTGGCATGCTAATTAGCAGTGCCCACCAGGGGCTCAGGAGTGCAGAGTGGGGGAACATATCAGGTTTTGCCACCTGCAGCTCTGAGAGACCCCTAAATGATGAGAAAGCTAGGCAGTCAGATAAGCTGCTACTGATTAACACAGACGTGGGGGCAATGGTGGTTCAGTGGCAGATTTCTTCCCTTCCATGCTGGAGATCTGGGTTCCATTCCCAGGCAATGCACGGCACCTGTCTGTCAGTGGAGGCTTATGTGTTGTTATGATGCTGAACAGGTTTCAGTGGAGTATCCAGATGGACTAGGAAAAAAGGCCTGGAAATCTACTTCTGAAAGTCAACCAGTGAAAATCCTATGGATCACGTCACTGAATTGTACGCATGAAAAATGTTAAATTGGCAAATGTTGTGATACAACAACTTTTTTTAAAAAGTATAAATTACAGCAGTCTGATCCCCAATCGATCACGGCGATAGCGCAGGACTAGGCACCGTTTTCGTTCATTTGTGCGGCGGGTCACCATGAGTCGGGGGCTGACTTGATGGCAGCTAACATCAACAATAGTTAAAACAGGCAGAAGCATACTTTAAACACCAATTTTAAATAATTTGGGGGAGGGAGAAGAAGAAGAGATGTTTAACTCAGAGAATTTAAAGAGGAAAAAAAAGTAATGTCACATAACTGAATTTCACCATTGAAGAGATTCTAGGCTTTATATGGAGCCCTGGTAGCTCAGTGGTTGAGCTACGGCTGTGACCCGTTGGCAGTTTGAATCCACCAGCCACTCCTTGGAAACCCTATAGGGTAGCTCTACTCTGGCCTATAGGGTCGTTATGAGTTGGAATTGACTCAATGGCAACAGGTTGAGTTTTTTTGTTTTGGGGGGCTTTATATGGGGGCCCTGGGGCTTTGTATGAGACATTTGGCTACTTCTTTCTTTCATGGAAAAGAACAAAATACATTTCAAGGCACACAGTCACTTATTACAGCCATTTGTTTGTCACCTTGACAGAGACTTCTCTCAACCATCTTTCTGTGTAAGAAGGAGGGTTTTAATTTTTTTTTTTTTTAACTTTCCTAAGCCTTTCTGCATTTGGTTGGGAGAGTGGAGGGATGGGGGACAGATTCTCATAAAAGTAAAATACCATTTGATCTGCGGCATGATACAATTAGGAAAAAGAAAAACAAATTATCTTTATGTCTTCAGCATCTTGGAGCTCTTGCTCATACAAATAATGGATCTCAAAACTCTGCTCAAGTATTCTGTTTTCTCCGGCTTTCTCTCCCAGTGCATACCGAAGTCCTCAGAAATACCGCCTGTTCGGAGGTTTCATTATGTGTCTTTTAAGGGTGTTTACTTTTAAGGCAATTAGAGTAAATAGAAATGAGGTGGCAATACGCTATTTTCACCCGACCCTCCTTCTCTTTATTTTGCTAGCACCAGTGCAGGTCACTCTCCCCTTACTGAAAAATTTTCCATTCTGTTTTTCAGCTTATTATTTTTATATATTTGCCAGGTTGCTTACAGGCACTGTGGCACCAGTGAAAGGTTTGTGAACCATTCGGTAAGTGGTTCCTGCCCGAATGAATTATCCCGCTTTCATGAACAGCCATGCAGAAGCAAAGCAGGCAGAAAAATAATGAATGCATTTGTACCATGGCACTCTCCCCAGCCATAAGCTTTTCACCACCATCCAATTTCCCCACAAGGAAAGACAACATTGCACTGTCATTAGAATAGGTAATCATTAGATTTATCTTTTATATAATTTGTAGCATCTTAAACTATTCTGTGTAGCCTCATTACTGCCAGGAGTCCTCTTTAACTGAGATGATAAGTAAATAAAGTAGAAATTACACACCAACAGGAACCTGGAATATGTTGTTTTAGTGTATGTCTGAGAGCTCCCTTCAGCAAACCTAATCTGCACAGCAGTTACCATTATTTCTACCTCAATGAGCATCTCCTAATTGCTGTGTTATTGCTTGTGAAGAAAATATATTATTAAAGTCCACAACTCATGACTTGTTGCACATCTACACACGAAAAAAACTTTCATTTCATCAGCTTTTAATCGGTTTCAAATGGGATGATCAGCTGAAGGGGTTTTCTTCCCCCGCTCTTGAATGTCTGTTCATTACCATTTCCTAATGTCAATGGATCCTTCTAACAGTCGCAATGCATTCATAATTTATTCAGAGACCTGAAGATTTTATTAAACCAAATCTATTTAATTCTCCATGAATGGGCTCAAGATGATTTTGGTGGCTTTTTGTAATGAACAACAATTAGAAACTCCAAGGAATCAGAACCCCCTTTTAGTTGTTAATGTTTTATGCTCTGCTGTTGATCTGCTGCCAGATAATGATCCACAGAGCGTTAAGATTTTGTATTAATATTATCTTTACAAATGCAGTATCACTCAGTGGAGGATGAGGTTTCCATGGGTTTCTTTCTGCATGTATTAGGTGGTTGTTAGAAATTTTATGTGATATTTGAGGCTGACTTCTTGGACTCTGGGTCAGGGATTTAAAATCTCAAGATCTGTGTTCTCCCTATTCTATCGGATAACCTAGAGAGGGTCAATCATACCAGCTGGCTTTCAGTCAAGGTGAAAATTAAGAACAGCCTATGATTTCTGAATGAACTTAAAAAGGGTAATAAATTAGAAAATAGAATGGATCTCATTCTTCAATAACCAAATTATCCTGTCCTTAATGATTAAAAACAACATGGATCAAGGGCCAAGCTAATGTTAAGTATCAGTCAAAAAATGGACAGATAGCATGTATTTCTACAGTAGTGGTAAGTTAGTATATTATTGCTTATTTGTTGCAGGGATTCAGAAGTATGATAATCAACAGTCAATAAATTTCTCCCAACATACTTAATCCCAATAAGTATTTGATTCTTTTCTAGGACTCTTCAAGTCATCATGATGATATGGTTTGGGATGCAGATAAGCTTAAAATATGCACAAGAGTTAAAAAGCAGAAGCAATCAAAGTTCTCTTTGAAAAACTACTCTACTTTGGTAAAGACGCACGTGGGTTGGTAAGGATTAGGCTGGCAGCCATCTAGCCAGCCGTATTAGCAAAATCAGCCAATACAGTTATCCAAGTCAATGATCCAATCTCATCCCAAAGACCTCAAGAGGATGGATCTGTCCTATTGTCCTTAAGATTCCAGGTCAGTCTGGTTTGAGAGTGGTTGATGGAACCCCTTCGTCTACCCACCATAATATTCTTATTCCTGTCAAGAAGTTGATCAACCCTGAAGCTACAATGTCAGATTGGCCTTATTCCAAGAATTCAGGTTCTTTTAAAATGACACCAGATTGTTGAGAGTAAGTCTACCCCAGGCCTTAAAGTGAGGGGAAAAGATCCTATGGTATTTCTTTCACTGACCTTTGCTTTAGTGTTTTGCCTTCAGCTTTTTTCCAAATGTCACAACAGTAAACAAACGTAAGAGCCCAGACTCTAAACTTGCCATAAAGGGAACATTAAAGACATTGTCTGTGTTAGAGCACATGGTTAAGATAATTAGATCTGTAATCAGATCATACAGATTCAAGTACTGGCTCTACCACATATCGCCTAGAAATCCTCATGCAATATTTTGCTTCAGTTTCCTCATCTGTAATAGACATAATCACAATTACTATCTCTCAAACTTCTTAGATGAATTAAATCAGTCATTACATGTGAAGCCCTTAGACGAGTCTAGCAAGTAAGAAGTGCTCAATACACATTAGTTACTACTCATTCAATGAACAGATAAATGTACTGAGTGCCTGTTAGGTTTTAGACACTAATTAGGCACTGGAGATTTAACAGTGAGCAAAATAGGCAAAAATCCACATCTCTTTTGGAGTCCATTTCAGACAAGAGACAAATAGGTGAAATATGAAGTATAAAATTGATATTACATCAAATGATTAAAGTGCTATAAAATATATGTATATGAGGAATGCTGAAGTTGCTGTCTTAAATGTAGACAGAGAAGGCCACATTGAGAAGGTAACATCTGAATGCAGGCCTGAAGGAGGTAAGGGGGTGAGCCAAGAAAATATCTGAAGGAAAAGGATTTTGCATAGAGGAAACAGCAAGTGCAAAAGCCCTGAGGCAGAGCATACCTAATGTGTTCGAGAAATAGCACAATAAATATTAGCCATTTAGTGTTATGGGCATTCTTGCGTTCCTAAGTTCCTCTAAAGGTAAAGACCATGTCTTTTACTTCTTTTCATCCACCATGAGGCTTGGTTCAGTACTAAGTGGAGAGAATGACACCAGTGGTACTTGTTAAAAAAGCATGTTCTCCACCTCAAACCTACAGAATCTTTAAGGGTCGACTCCTGGAATCTGCATAATAACAAGTGCTTCAGGTACTATTAATAAATGCGCACTGGTCTGACAGATTCCTTTTTATTTCTATGCAGATCCACAAGTTTGCATTACTCCAGCCCTGCTTTCAGCTCCCCTATAGATGGATGAACCTGGAATCGACTTTGGAGAAAGATTCAGTGTTTGATAAACTCCAGAAAGCATGCTGGCACACATTTACATTGGATGAAATACCAATTCCATTTAGCTACAGTATGAAATGCTTCTTTTATTTGCATGGGAGATCAACCATATAAGGTATAATAACTTCTTTCAAAAGTTCATTGCTAGTCCCATACTAGCTTCTCCCAGCAGGGATGGCTGGCAGCTCTTCTTGCAGTAAGTGGAAAGCTATAGTCTGTCAAAGCATCAAGCGCTAATGAAATAAACAAAAACTTTCCTTACCTGAGGCAGGTGCCAAAACCTGCTACTCTAAGTGCCCCCACTGGACACAATTTAGACTTGCTTTCAAATGCTAAAAACAAATAGGTTCTCCTAAGTGCAATTAAAACTAAGGCACACTTTGAATCTATTGATACTGATGGAGTTATTTTGATTCTAAGGCTCTTAAGCGTTCCTGAGAATATCACATAATTTGGTAATCATTGTTCGATGCTAATATATGACAAGGAATGTCAAAAACATTCATGAGCTTCCTAGACTTTTTTAATAATCTTGAATCAATATTGAGTATTTCTCCAAAGAACAAAGTAGTTACCATGCCATTATAACACAGTATGATTTAATTTAAATGATTAAATATACTGTTTTAATAAGATGTATTTCCATACTAAAAATACTTTATATCCTCTCCTGTTCCATAGCCCCCCTCCCCACCCTGCAATAAAAGTCTAATTCCCAACCATGCCAATTATTTTGCTATTTCTTTCAACTTAAGGGTTGTATTGAAGATGTTTTGTTCTATTTTGTTATTTAGGTCAATCCGAAAAGGTCCCCTACCCACAAACATCTTCAGTTTTTATCATCAAAAATTTACAGTTTGGGGAATATGGTATGGTTAAAGACAGTGCTATTAATCAGTATGCCAGGACGATAAACTTAAACCAGATTGTCCCCAGCAAGCTAAGAAATATAGTTACCCTATCCACAGGAGTCCTTTTATGCCTAAAGAAACAAACATAGAAGTTTGTAAATTCGGGAATGGTCTTAACATTGCTCAAAATATACAGAACAAGACAATTAATTTGCATTCCAGGCCCACACAAGGGCCCATGAATACCTCCACATAACTTAGATTATTAATAACCTAGCAGAGAGAATGAAAGGCTAGCAATCTTTAGCCAGAAGAGGAGAGTCTAGAATGTGGGACAGGGTAGGGTCTGCTAGGGCAATACGGGGGAAGAAAACCAGCAACTGAGGAGCCTAAAGTCATTGGCTCCAAAGCCTAATTGAGGGTGCTCAGAAGGATGCTTAGAGAAGATGTCCCAAAAACAGAGAAGAGACAGGTTTTACCTACTTTCTTCCTCCCTAACATGGAATAATTTTGGATGCTTTACACAGCATTCAAGGCTCTGGGGTTTATCCTCTAGCCTCTGACATATGCCCAGCTTCTCTCCCAACCTGGTCTCATTTCCTCTCAGGTTCCCAAACCCTAAGCAGTTGTCACAGCCACATCCCTCAAGTTCTGATATGGCAAGTATCTTTGCTCCCAAGCCTATGGTAGACCAGTGCCACTCCAATAGAAGGTATCACATACTCATTCTCTACATACACTCCATGAAGCCACTAATGACATGTGAGATGAAAGTTCATGATTCATGATTTTAACCCTGGCCCAAACTGGTGTCATGCCGACTTCAGTTGTCCATGCCACCTAGTGGTAGAGATTGAAAATTACACTTGTGTGCTGTTGAGTAGGTTCCAGCTCATAGCGACCCCATGTGAAGGGGCAGAACTGTCCCATGGATTTTTGTGGCTGTAATATTTATGAGAGCAAATTACCAGGTCTTTCTCCCACAGAGTCACTGCGTGGGTTCGAACCACCAACCTTTCATCTACCAGCTGAGCACTTAACCATTGTGCCACCAGGGCTCTTTGTGTCATTAGAATGGAACATAATTTCACTAAATTACCTGTTAACAACAACACAAGTTGCATTTAGTTTTCTTAACATTATAAGCAACTTTGCAAGGACTATATTACTTAAATATACAAAAACATAAGCTGCATAAGATCAATTAGACAAGCCCGTTTTGCAACCCAACACAAAATCCTGCACTTAGTAGGTGCTTACTAAGGATATGGTGATTGGCTGACTGATAGAGAGAAAGAACTTTTTATATAATTACACTATCCAACAAATCATTAATGTACAGGAGTACAGATGAGGGAACAATTAATTTTACTTATGAGAAATTAGAAAAAGATACAGAGAAGAATTAACATTTGAGCTAGACCTTAAAGGATAATTACAAATTTAATAGAATAGGAAAATGTGGAGGCACATTTAAATAGAAAGAACAGCAGGGAATAAGAATAAAGATGTGGAAGTGCACGAGCTTTTGAAGAAATGCGAATCAGTGTAGTGTGTATTTTGGGTAATGATGTAAATCTAGAAGAATAATAGGCTAAGACTAGGTTTTGAACCATCTTGTAGGCATGCGAAGAATTTTGGACTTAATCTTACAAGACAAGAAGACGTGAGAGGAGGGGGTTCCCTTAGACACAGCAATTATATTTTTAAGCATTTATGCTTAACATTAAACAGACAAGTCTGTGAAGACATTTGTTCAGGAATATTTATAACAAGATTTAGCATAATATTTAAAATTCTAAAAAACATAAATGGCCACTAACGGGATAAACTAAAATGAATGATGGTCCATCCATAAAATGTAACCATTAAAATTGATGATGAAGATGTTTATCTATTGATATGAAAAATATCCACACCATATTAAGGGGAAAAAGAAGGTTACAAAATATGCAGAGCATGATCCCATTCTTGTTTCATTCTGTTTTGTTTTGTTTTAGGTGATATATGCATAGAAAAGAGTCTGGAAGGATATATACCAAAATGTTAGCAATGGTTATTTCTGGAGAGTTTACTTGTAGAAAAATTTTACTTCCTTATTATATACCTCTATTGTCTAGGCTTTGTTACAATGTGCATGCATTATTTTTATAATCAGGAAAATAATAACATAATTTAAATTAAAAAACCTAATTTTTATGGTAAGTGTAATTACCAAATAAGATTTACTTCATCTTTCTTTTTGTTTCTGTGTCTCTGACTTTTCTTTCTCTGTGTTAGGTCATAAATATCTAGATCTATCTTCATGGTCATCTTCACCCTGGGTAGGAACACTTGAGTTCATTTACTTAATTGTTCCTAAATGCCTGAACAGTGTTGCAAGAAGCTTGGCAAGAAAATAGTATTCAATATGCAGACTAATAATCATGATTTTGGAATCACAGGTCCAAATGAAGCCTGGTAAGAGTTTTAAATGAGGAAAAGTAGTTACTAAGAGCCACAAGGCATTGTAAAAACACAAGAAGGAAAGCAAAAGGCAGTCCAAATAATGGCATAATCCAGCTGGAGATCACATTGGGAAAGAGACCTTCACGACCCAGCCATGGTTGTATAAAATTGCAAATGCTGTATACTGCAGTCAGAAAATGAGGAGATCAGATTTGTCAGAAAGTATTAAACATCAACTCCTTGGGGACCAATTAGGGTCTATACAAAGACAAAAGTAAATTCAAGCCATAAACTGGGTTTATCCTGGCTTTCTTAGAGCTTACACACGTAAGAAGAGGCCCAAACAGCTCTGTTGATATAACTGAAATACAAATTGTGGGGGAAAGGATCATAAAAATATATTTATCATACAAAAAAATGATTTGAATGATAAGCTGAGAAAATGAATACATTTAATTATCACAAAGAAAGAAGTAGAAAAGAAAGCAAGATA
>NW_004443994.1:2162651-2178400 GCF_000243295.1 Trichechus manatus latirostris
TTTATAAAATTTATTAATAAATTTTAGAAGAAAATGTGCAATCAGTTTAAGCAAATAATAAATCAGAGAACTCAAAAAATAATGATTCTCATGAAATATATTAAGCTGTTGATAATTCAGACATGAGGAGTGAGTAATGAAAAGTCATTTATATTTGAAACTAAAGGGTACTGTTCCCAAAGGGGCCTCTCTCTTCAAGCAGTCTGTGATATAAAGCAGGATGGACTTGGAAAAGCCTGGGGTTTGAAACAGAGTGTTCAAATCTTGGGTCACCACTTAACACTGTGACCTTGAATGAATTATTTGATCTCTCTGGTCCTCAGTTCTCATGGTAAATATGAGGGTAACAATAATAGCATCTGCCCTACTCATGTGACTATCTTGATATTCAAACTAGCTCATATGTATTTATACTGTAAGTTGTTAAAAGTATAAATAAAAGCTATTTTGGTGGTGGTGGTGTTGTTAGCTGCTGTGGAGTGTGTCCCCAGCTCAAGGTGACCTCATACACAACTGAGTGAAATGTTGCCCAGTCCTGCACTACTTCCCATGATTGGTTACCATGATTGTGATCGTTGTGATCATAGGCTTTTCAGTGGCTGATTGCATAACCAGAAGTAGATTGCCAGGCCTTTCTTCTTAATCTTAGTCTGGAAGCTCCAACGAAACCTGTTCAGCATCATGCAAACACACAAGCCTCCACTGACAAGTGGGTGGTAGCTGCGCATGAGGAGGTTTTTATTTTAGTGTAGAGAGGATTTTGCTGGGAGTACACCCCCTTTGGAGTTCTGATGGTGCAGTGGTTAAGAGCTTGGCTACTAACCAAGAGGTCGGCAGTTTGAATCCACTACCCCCTCCTTGGAACCTGTATGGGGCAGTTCTACTCTGTCCTATAGGTTGCTATGAGTCAGAATCAGCTCAATGGTAATGGGTTTGATTTGGGGCGGTGGGGAGACAGTTGTTATATTTGGCTCAGTAAAAGCTTTGACAACGGAGTGGTGTAAAAAAAAGTTGAATAGTGGCATTCTATCAAGCACATTACAAACTTTATCTCTCTCCTTCAAAATATAAACATTTTCCTAATTTTACAGATAAGGAACTGATGCTCAGAGACGTACAATGACTTGCTCAAGGTCGCACAACCAGTAACTGGTGAAGTGGTCCAGTTAGTATTGAAATGCATTCCTTCAGCATACATATCGTATTGGTATCTTCCAAAATTCAGGTTTTTGAAAATGAACCACATATAAAATAAGTGATTTTATAGAGCCATAAGAAAAGAAAAATCTACAGAGGCCCAAATTTCTTCATTAGTAGTGAGTCAGCTAAAGAAAACATTTAAGATCTTATAGACGCAAAGCTAAAAAAAAATTGAGAATTTAAATAGCACGTAGAACAGCTCCTAACTGTATTCACTCTATGTAAAAAAACACCTCCCCCAAAAGTTCCAAGTCCTCAGTGTTGTATTCAAATGAGCAGTAAAATTACCATAAGAGACAAGAATCTAAACCCATACATCTACCCACATACAAATTATTCTGAAGATTACTTTCTGGAGATTTGAAATCTTCAGGAGAGAAACCTTCATTCTGACATCAGTGTCTGCTGATTTCAGAGAAGCATAAAGGCACCCAAACACAGGAAGGTAAGTGGTAGGAGTAGAAGGCTTGTCATTACCCAGCAGTATGGATTATGTAATTGTGTCTGACCCTGAGTTCTGCATGGTCACCCACCTCTGCATTGAGTACCCAAGGGATGATTCATCATAAATGAAAATGTTCTTGGTAGAGGTGGGGGTGGATTCAGTGGTCATGGCTAGAGCTGGGATTTATGACATTATAATAAGTTAATTAACTGCAGCACTCATTGCTGTTTCAAGAATGAGAATAGCGTCTAAAACGCACTTGCTTATTAGGAAAGATATCTTAAGGCATACGAAATGCTTGTTAAGGAAGATGTCTTAAGACATACTGAATTAAAATGTAGAGTTTTATGAGGTCTAGGCCTACACGTTAGTCATAAGAACTAGAGAATTACAGGCTAATGGTGCCATAAAGATCTTATGGGGTTACATTTGTGGGTATATGCAGTTCAGAAATACCAAGGCGGTGCTAATAGGAATAAGTTAATTTCATTTGAACATAACTAATACATCTGGGTATTCGGAAAGTTCTCAAACTAGTGAATAGGAGGTTAATAAATGGGGAGAAAAATCTTGATGCATTCTTTTAAATCATTTAAATACAGTCACAACAGAAAAAAAGATTGCAAAAAATAAATTTATCCAAAACTGGTTTTATAAAAATAATGACACACAAAATAGCAGGCTGAACATCCTCAAAGAATGTATACAGCTGAAAATAGAACCGAGAGAATAGGGTATAAACTTCACAAACAATGTTTTAAAATGAGAAATGGAATACAATAGAGAAAACTTTCAAACTTAACATGGTTGAATATTAATAAATTTCAAAACATCAATAAATGTAGTACTTTATGTAAACTAAAATGTATAAAAATTAGTACAACAGGTTAAAAATTAAAATAAATTTAGAAAGTTATCTGAAAGCCACACTCAAGCCCTTAGAAAAGGAACTCAGGATCATAAAGAATTTACTAGTAAATTCCTTTGAATTCCTTCAAATTTTCAAGGAACAAATAATTCCTATGTTATATGATCTGTTTTAGAGAGCTTATATATATATGTGTGTGTGTATATATATATATATATATATATAAATTAACCCAGGTCATTTTAAGAAGAAATATACATTAATTTTTACATTTCTAACAGAAATTACAGAAAAAATAAAATACAGCTGAGTGTCACTTAATAAAGGTATAAAAACTTAAATACTAACAAATAGAATTCAATAATACAGTGAAAGTTAAGCTATCTTAAAAGAAGTGTGTTTATTATAGGAATCCAGGAATACTGTAAAATTAGAAAGTCTATTAATGTATAATATCAGTAGATTAAACTTAGAAAGATAATCATCTCAATAGTAGTAATCTTTTTAATATCTCTTTAAGATATCTATTTCAAACAACCAGCCAACATTTTACTTAGTAGTAAAATAATAAAATGATTCTCATTAAAATATAGCTTTCTTTAATTACAATTATTATATAATATTGATATTGCTAACAATAACATTATCTGATATTTATTGAGTTCTTATAATATGCCAGGCACTAGCTAAATGGTATATAGTTATTTAATATTATTTCAAAGTTCTTATGACATAAAATACAAATGAAATAGAAAAGCATTAGAAAGGAAGTGATAAAGTATGATTATATACAGGTGACATGGTTTAAACATAAAAACAGAAAGCAATCAACTGAAAAGGTATTAGAATTAACTAAAGTTTGGTATAATAGCCACAGATAAATTTTCTTATATATCAAATAATAAAATGGTAGGAAAAATATCAACCAAAAAGAGATGCCATTTACAACCACAAAACAAAATGTTAGTTATTAACAGGAAATAATGTCGTGTATGGTGATAAGTTTACTACTTTATTAAGATACAAGAAAATAAATAAATAAAAAAGACTAACGTAAGAGGTACAGGCCTAACGTGTTTCTGATCGGAGGACTAATTTTATAAAATGTTTTTTCTTGAAATTTTAATGCATTTATTAAAATTCTAATTCTAATCCCAATGAAATTTTTCTGAAATTTGACCAAATTATTCTAAAATTGATTTGAAAGTATAAACAAACAATAACAATTATTTTAAAGAGGGAAAGATTAATTTTACAAGATATTAAAACATTCTAGAAAACTATTCTCATGCTGGAATATGGGACCAGTATTATCAGGTTTTCTGCTATTTTCAGGAGAAACCAAAAATTCAGATTTTGATACAAAATCTTTTCATTTGTAAATGCTGGTGCAATCATTGAATGATATGCTGACTAAACAAAGCATACACCTAGCTACATACATACCATATAATCCACCAGTTTACAACTCCTGATGGATGTGAATGGACAAGTAACAGGGAAATACTATTAATAAAAAAAAAAAAAACACAGATAAATGGTTTGAAAATCAACTATTTGTCTTGCTTGAGAGTTAATTATTCATATGACTCTTGCCTGTACTTAGGAATCTTCCACCACCACCACCACCACCAGTTATGGTCGAGTTGAATCTGACTCTTGGCGACCCCATGTGTGTCAGAGCAGAACTGTGCTCCATAGGGTTTTCAATGGCTAATTTTTTGGGGGGGGAAGTAGATCACCAGACCTTTCTTCCAAGGTGTCTCTGGGTGGACTCTAACCTCCAGCCTTTTGGTTAGCAGCCAAGCATGTTAACTCTCCCACCCAGGAGCTCCCCAGGGAATCTTCAGAATGTAAGAAATTTCAAACAAGCGAGGAACAGTAAAGGCAGCCTCTGGTTGCTGTCCATTTTTAATTCCCACAGGCTCAACATTGCACCCCCAGGCCCATCCTGTGCTCTGCCATGAACACCCCTACGCTGTACCTATCCTCAACTACAGGCAGTTACCTGAACCCTTGCATTCTTTTGTTCCTGCTGTTGTTTCTTCCTAGAATAGTCTCTCTTCTTGATAAAGAAAACCTTACTTACTCTTAAAGCTTAGTTCCAATGTTACTCTATTATAAAACCCCAGGCAGAATTAACCATAATCAGTACATCTGTTGAGTATGTGTACTGTAGCAGACAATGGGGACTACTGCAGTGAACAAGATAGAATGGTTCCTGTCTTCATGAAGTTTACACTCTGCTGTCCCACGGCACTGTGTTCCTCTGTTACAGCCCTTAGCATGTTCCTATTTATAATCTTCACAGTCATTGGTGATTGCTTCCTTCCCTCAAAAGACCATGAGCTCTTAGAGGGGGTGAATGTGTCTCCCCATAAAACCAACTTTTCCTGTAGTCCATACCTTTCATTTCCTATAATTCTAGGGTTTGTAAATCATTTATATGTAGTAGACATTCATTTTATGCTTGTTAACTGTGAAAGGGGTACTATCTGTTATAAAAGACCACCACGACTATGAAATCCTAATCTTCCCGTGGAAAGGAAACTCAAACTAGGCTAAGTTTTTTAAAGGTAATTTAGAACACTAAACTATTCATCAAAATTTCCCAGTACTCAACGCTAAATTGCTACCTTCTGCTTTCCCTAAAAAAGTGACAAAAACACTGAAACGTTAATCAATCCAGATATCTGCTAATCACTCTTACAGTTAATTTGAGCAACAGAGAGAGGAGTCAGTATTCTTAAATTAACCCAGCAGAGAAATATTACCATAGAAATGCAACACGAATCCATTTTGACTTCTGGAGTTCTAAGTAACTGTACCCAAAACAAGTGTTTTGGACATGTCCCCTGAAAGCAATTGCCAAATCTTTTCTTCTGGTATCAAACCACAAAAGATTTCTATCACAGGAATTATCCTGTGTTCACCACGGCTAAGGTCTAAAATTTTGGCTAGGAAAAAAAGGTTGATTGTCAAGACAGGAAGAGAGAAATGTAGAATTTGTAACTGTATTCACTGCAGCTCTGGCTATGAGCTCCCAGAGCACTTTGCAGGGTGTGTTAGGTAACTTATCACGCTCTCCCTGTGTTTAGATCTCCGTCTTCCTGAGTGGGCTATAAGTTCTCTGAGAGAACACAGAACATGTACCTTTGAGCAGCTTGAACAATGACTTCTATTTGGTAGGCATGCAGTGAAGTGTTTTTTCACTAACTAGAATATGTATTATATTTTATTGTATAACATGGAATATAAACACTTAATATTTGAGAGTATACCAAGCCCACATGACAATCTTTTCAATGTTTGACGTTTAAATCGTCTGCATCCTTTATAATCCCCAATATGTAATATAGAAGATGAAAAGGAAGAGAGAAGTCAAAGGACTTAATCAAACAGAGAGAAAGCCAGGAAATAAAGTTCATCCACTAGGCTAGAACCTTTTTATTTCCAGGTTGCTATGTAAAGATTAATTAAAACTGATATGCCATGGGATATCTCATACTGAATACTGGAATCATCAGGGGCCCTAAAAATATTCAGGTTACTTATTTTGAGATAGTCACTGAATGCAATAAATTGTCCTTAAAAGATAGGAATTGGCTTATCATTGAGAGTGATAATTATGCATAATAGACATAATTCAATCATTCATCAAATATTTTTAAGAGCCTATAGTGTAGAAATATGAAGAGCCATCACTAGGGTTATGGGCATACATAGGACGTTGTCCCTGTCCCCAAGAAGCTCTGTGTCATGGATTGAATTATGTCCCCCCAAAAATGCTTGTATCAGTTTGGCTGGGCCATGATTCCTGGTATCGTGCGATTTTCCCACGTGTGGTAAATCCTGCCTCTATGATGTTAATGAGGGAGGATGGGCGGCAGTTGTGTCAGTGAGGCAGGACTCAATTTACAAGACTGGATTGTGTCCTGAGGCAATCTCTTGAGATACAAGACAGAAGTGAGCAGTGAGACAGGGGGACCTCATACCATTCAGAAAGCAGTGCTGGGAGCAGAGCGTGTCCTTTGGACGGGGGTCCCTGCTCGGAGAATCTCCTAGTCCGGGGGAGCACTGAAGAGAAGAAGACCGACAGAGAGAAAAAGCCTTCCCCTGGAGCTGATGCCCTGAATTTGCACTTTTAGCCTACTTTAACTGTGAGGAAATAAACTTCTCTTTGTTAAAACCATCCACTTGTGGTATTTCTGTTATAGCAGCACTAGATGACTAAGACACTCTGATTGAGGAGACAGGACGGACACAGTTGGAGTACCATCTCCTTTTGTTAGCCAGAGTGGTGTGTAAAGTGGTAGACTTGGTCCTCCCCACATTTGTTTCTCTACTTCTGTGTGTTAGAAAGTCATGGCAGAGAAATGGCTAACACTTGATATAGTCATGGAGTGTTATAGTTTGAAGAATCCATGAACATTTTCTAGTTTCTCTCTTTTTTTATATGTTTGTAAAGAAATTCTCTAAAAATTAAATGCCTTGTTTAAAAATACACAAAACTTAACAACAAATCTGAGACAAGAACGTAAGTTTCCAGCCCTGTGTTTTGTCTACTAACACTATACTATGGTTAGTGTTTGTACATGGGGCAGCGGTGGTTCAGTGGTAGAATTCGCGCCTTCCATGCAGGAGACTCGGGTTCACTTCCTGGCTAATACACCTCATGCACAGCCACCACCTGTCTATCAGTGGAGGCTTGCATGTTGTTATGTTACTGAACAGCTTTCAGTGGACTAAGATAGACTAGGAAAGAAGACCTAGCAATCTACTTCCAGAGATCAGCCACTAAAAACCCTATGGTTCACTATGGTCCAATCCCATTGTGCATGGGGCCCCCATGAATGGGGGGACCAACTCAACAGCAGCTGTTTGTACAGAAAATAAAAATTGCATCTTATGTTAGCACGTCCAACTATTTAAGTTCTTGTCTTTTACTTGACTTTTAGCAACTTTAGCTCAGCTATAGTCTAGTGAACCTTGCAACAAAATGCACATCTCTTTATACATATTTTATAATTTAAGTCATACTTTGCAAGGTGTCTAAGTTTTTTCTGGTATCCTGATTTTCATTAATAGCAGTAAAACAACAACAACAAGAGCAAGAAAATAAAACAACAGCCCTTGATGTAGACCTGCTTAGTGTACCAAAGAAAAAAACACACCAGGGCTGGAGGCACGTGAAAACATGTCAATCAGATGTAATTGCTCTCCATGAGAAACACT
The DNA here is from genome assembly GCF_000243295.1 of Trichechus manatus latirostris. NCBI lineage: Eukaryota > Metazoa > Chordata > Mammalia > Sirenia > Trichechidae > Trichechus > Trichechus manatus. The sequence goes on from NW_004443994.1 coordinate 2,170,400, forward strand.
TCTCAGGCAAGTGAAAAAGAACTCATCCTGGACACAAGGCTTTGTAGCAGCAACTAATATACTAAAGACAAACTCAGCTTGTTATTCTCAAACTCATTCAAGATTCAACATTTGAAATATGACAGAAAAGGACATCCTGACCAAGTCATAGCTCTTAAACAATTATAAAAATGACATATTCAGGCATTTATAGATAACAATGATATACATATATACATATATAAATGATATTTCATTATATCATTAACAGTTGCTGAGACTCAAAGTAGCTTTTAAGTGCTTCATGGGAACTTATACCAGTGCAGACAAAATACCAGAAGTCTAAAACATTTCAAAAAAAACAAACAAACAAAAGCCCTTACTTTTTTGCACAGTAACTCTTAAGAACACTCAATAGGCCAAATTCTGCCTGAAGACAGTGAAGCCCACATCCCAGGAGGTAGTATTTGAAGGCTATATTTGGCTGTATGCATGTAAACAGAGCTTTAAAATTCTTTCAATATCACTTTCTATTACTACTTTCCAAAGTCTCCTCTCTTTCTAGAGTCTGCTTAAATGGGAACTTAATAATCCCTGCAACAAAGTACAACTGCTAACTCCAAAAAGAAGGCCATGGCCTCTGTTTCCACTGCTCTCATTCATTACTCAAAAACTGAGGTGTCATACTTTTTATAGCATCAGAGATAGGGTATTCACTAGCTAGAAGGCATAAAAGTTCAAAAAAAAAAAAAAAAGATGAGCTGTAGCAGAAGGAAAACAAAGCAACAAAAACAAAATCCTGTTGTTAGCCTCAGCCAAGAATTGCATTATAATCCCCACTTAAATTTACTAAAGTAGGATGCCTCCCATTAAGACAATTCCATTTTTTGAGATGCCATACTGGGGAAAGCCCATTAACTATATGTGTATAAAACTCATTTTAAGCTTCAAAATAATTGATTTTCTGTTTTAACAAGAAAAAGCAAATGAAGAGTACATAGTCTAATGGGGATTGGGCAGACAGGATTTTTACACAGAGGAACTTTCTTCTCTCTTCTCATTGTATTGCCACAGTTCATAAGAGGAGACCAAATGAAAACCAAACCTGTTGCTGTCAAGTCAATTCTGACTAGTGGCAACCCCATATGTTACAGAGTAGAAATATACCATAGAGTTTACTTGGCTGTAATCTTAACAGAAATAGATCTCCAGACCTTTCCTCCACCGTATCACTGAATTGGTTTGAACCATCAACCTTTAGGTTAACTGCTGAGAAGAAACCATTTGCACCACCTAGGGACGTTATAGGAGAAGACAACCAGTATCTCGAGCTCCAGTTGCTCGAGTCGATTCAGACATATAGCAACCCTATAGGACGAGTAGAACTGTCCCACAGGGTTTCCTGTAATCTTTACAGAAGTAGATTGCCACATCTTTCTCCTATGGAGCAACTAGTGGGCTTGAACCACCAACCTTTTGGTTAGCAGCTGAGCACTTAACCACTGCACCACGAGGCTCCATAGGAGAGGACACATGAGGCTAAACACTTTTGACTGATCTGTTCACTCTCTAAAAGCTTCTCCCGTTAATGGAAGAATGGCTAATTACATTGTTCATAATTTAGGATATAGATGGAACACCATTTACGGGTGGTCATGGTTATGGTGACTTAAAGACAGAGTCAGGCTTCATCCTGTCTTCTTTGCTTCCTGCACTTAGGTAAGGGGATGTCTCTTATGCTTCTGACTTCTAGGTTTTAGTTACAGTATTCAAGGCCTGTCTAGAGAGATGACTAGTCAGCCTTGTCCGTGTGGATTGTTGGTAAGAACATTTGGTTGATGTGGTGGACATTATAATGGGCCACCCAGATCCTCCTTCAATGAAGGACTTGTTACTCCAAATACTGAGATCACTGTCAGCAGATGATTTTCAATGTCAGCTCCTTCCAGGACTGCCTTAGTTATAGAAAGCTGTCCCACCCAAGGTCACTCACCTTCCCAAGACAGACCACATCCAATACAGGAGTACAAATGGCTGGTCATCTCAGTTCAACTCAGGACAACTCTGAAGGGCCAGTCTAGCTCTGGTGCTCCCCATGGGGTCAACCATTGATGCCATTGGGCCTGTATCACACATCAGCCTCTTCCTGTGTCCACTCCTGCTTCCTTGCCCTCCCTTCTACAGTTTTGAACACAAGGGCACTCATTAATAAACATTCAGCACACTAAATCTGATTCAGAGGCTGCTTCCTGGGAAACGCAACCTGAAAAAATAGGGTTCTGATTTCCACTCTTACTCTTCTAGATTCCATGGAGCTTTGTTTAGGCTTCGATGTCTAAGATTCATACTTGCAGTCTCACTTACCAGAGAAGTCCTGCACTTGGATTTAATGAGCACATTCTAGCTATTAATAAAGTCGCATTCCATTTCTCTTTTGGATATTGCCATCATGTCATGGCCCACATGTCATTGGATCATATTAGGAGTGGGTGATAGGATTTGAGCATCAAACCCCATTCCCCACACCCCTAATAAGTCAACTGAAATGAAACAGTATGAGGTTCCAGAAATGTCAAACCATCTTCTTCAAATCATTTAAATTTTCTCTCTTGTGATACCTCACTTTCATGATGAACAGTTTGCAAGATGCAGAAAAGTATTAGAGATTAAGAAATTTAAGAAATTAAATTTAATTAATTAAATTAAATTTAGATGAACTTTTTTGGTGTTTAATAAATGAAAAGAATATGGATCTGAAAGAATATCTTTTCTACCCATTCCCACAAAAAGGAGCAATAGATGCCTAGCTTTAAAAAGACCAGTCCTCGGGGAAATTCTTATTTAACTATTGGAATATTATGAGAGTGTTCACGTTTCCATGCATACTACCTGGTCTAGCATTTGTAGGCAGAGAAGGATGACACAAAATTCATGTACACTCCAAGTGGGTGGTACTATGGTCTTATATTTATTTAAGTAAGCTTATTACCTTTGTCATTTAACACCTAGATTTGTGAATCTTAACTACATGAAAACATAAAGATTATGATCCTTTTTCTAATGTTATTATATAATGAATCTGAAAATATTTACACACAAAAAAATGAAAGCGGTTAATATCCTATAAACCCACAGAGTAGTAGTCACAAATCCCTTAATAGTGATCTAGACACCTAATTTAGTCACTTAAACATTCTTTTTCACCATCCTGGATAAATGATATAATGTCTTTGAATGTCAGGTCGGGGATATCAGCCAATTTTACAAAAAAGGAAAACAAAATTGAATTTAAATTACTTACCCAATAAACAACCAACTGGAAGATTACCATAAAGTCTTAGAATCACAAACTCCCATCAGTTTATAGGGCAACTTGGCTTCTCCCCCTCCTGGAGTTCCATTTAGGAAACTGATACCTTTGGCACCAGAGATACTGGTTCAGTTCAAAATCCAGCAAACATTTTTTAATATACACTTGACTGCTGACATTTGTGCTCCTTAAAAAATAATTGATACACCCTACAACATGGACGAACCTTTAAAAGATTATGTTAAGTGAAATAAGCCAGACACAAGAGGACAAATATTGTATGATTTCACTTACGTGAAACATCTATAATAGGCAAATTCACAGAGACAAAAGTAAATAAAAGATTATTAGGGGCTGGGTAAGGGAGGGAATGGGGAGTTATTGTTCAATAGGTACAGTTTCTGTTTGAGATGATGAAAAGGTTTTGGAAATAGTGGTGAATGCTGCACAGCATTGTAAATGTAATTAATGCCACTGAATTATACACTTAAAAATGGTTAAATGGCAGATTGTATGTTATATATATTTTACAATTTTTTTTAAAAAATGGCAGCAATTGATCATAATGGGATGAGTTTTAGGCTTCTTCATAGCTTTCTTATAGCTCACTCTATACATCTCCCAAATAACAACAGGACAACCCGAAAGAAGTATTGCCATGAGTACTACCTTATATTATATTAAGAAAAAAGAATTGATATTTTGAGAAAATGCTAGAGAGGTATTTTAATTTCTCCCAGCATCTCCACTTAGCCTCTGACAACCACCTCATTTGGGCTATCAAGCAGACATGGAAAACTTTCCAGTCTCAACTTTTATCTACACCTGTGCTTGCTCTAGCCAAATTGGCTGAGAATTATTTGTGCTTTCCTACGTCTGTGCTTTTGCTCACACTATTGCCTTTCTTATACAATAATACTAACTTACATTTCAAGAGTAATTTACATAGCAGTTTTACATATACTATACTTTATAAATGCTGTATTGTGCTTCTCCTCTCCACTGATCCAAGGTCTTCAATAACAAGGAAGCATGTATAACTTTTGACATTTCTTGTAAGTGCTATGGAAATTTTTTAAATCAATCTTTTATCATCACTTATGTGTTCACAAGTAAGTCAATAAGCACCTTGAGGGTCATGTTTTATATCCTGAGTTCAGAATAATGCTTTACAGGCATTAACATCTTCAAATATAGCTGCTATTTTGATCTGATTGATACAAAATTCCGATATACAATATGCTCATGCTTTTTTTTATTGCACTTTAGATAAAAGTTTACAGAGCAAATTAGTTTCTCATTAAATAATTAATACACATCTTGTTTTGTGACATTGGTTGTCAACCCCATGACGTGTCAACACTCTCCCCTTCTTGACCTTGGGTTCCCATTAACAGCTTTTCTGTCCCCCCCGCCTTCTCATCCTTGCCCCTGGGTTGTTGTGCCCATTTAATTTTGTTTTATTTAATGGCCCTGTCTAATTTTTGGCTGAAGGCTGAACCTCAGAAGTGATTCAGTACCTAGTTAAAAGAGTGTCCGAGGGCCATACTCTCAGAGATTCTCCAGTCCCTATCAGATCAGTATGTCTTGTCTTTTTTGTGAGTTAGAATTTTGTGCTACATTTAACTCCGACTCTGTCTGGGACCTTCTATTGTGATCCTTGTCAGAGCAGTCAGTGGCACCATCTAGTTGTACTGGACTCAGTCTGGTGGAGGCTGTGGTAGTTGTAGTCCATTAGTCCTTTGGACTAATGTTTCCCTTGTGTCTTTGGTTTTCTTCATTCTCCCTTGCTCCAAATGGGATGAGACCAGTGCAGTATCTTAGATGGCCGCTCACAAGCTTTTAAGACCCCAGACGCTACTCACCAAAGTAGGATATAGAACATTTTCTTTATGAACTATGTTATGCCAGTTGAGCTAGTTGTCCCCCAAGACCATGATCCCCAGCCCTCACCCCGGTAATTCAGTCCCTCAGGGAGTTTGGACATTCTATGAAGCTTCCATAACCTTACCTTGGTCAACGTGTGCTGTCTTCCGCAGTACAGTGTACTGTCTTACCTTTCACCAAAGTTACCACTTATCCATTATCTATTTAGTGTTTTTCCCTCCCCACCTCTCCCCTCCCTTGTAACCATCAAAGATCGTTTCTTTCTGTGTGTAAACCTTTTCATGAGTTTTTATAATAGTGGTCTCATACAATATTTGTCCATTTGTGATTGACTTATTACACTCAACATAATGTCCTCCAAATTCATCCATGTTGTGAGATGTTTTGCAGATTCATTGTTGTTCTTTACCATTGGGTGGTATTCCATTGTGTGTATGTACCATAGTTTGTTTATCCATTCATCTGTTGATGGGCACTTAGGTTGTTTCCATCTGTTTGCTATTGTGAAAAATGCTGCAATGAACATGGGTGTGTATATGTCTATTCGTGTGACAGCTGTTATATCTCTAGGATATATTCCTAGGAATAGGATTGCTGGATCGTATGGTATGTCTATTTCTAGCTTTTTAAGGAAGCACCATATCGTTTTTCAAAATGGTTCTACCATTTTGCATTCCCACCAGCAGTGCATAAGAGTTCCAATGTCCCCGCAACCTCTCCAACATTTGTTTATTTTCTGTTTTCTTGTTTTGTGCCAGTAATGCCAGGGTGAGATGGTATCTCATTGTAGTTTTGATTTGCATTTCCCTAACGGCTAGTGATCTTGAGCGTTTCCTCATGTGTCTGTTAGCTGCCTGAATGTCTTCTTTGGTGAAGTGTCTGTTCATATCCTTTGTCCATTTTTTAATTGGATTATTTGTCTTTTTGTTGTAGAGGTATTAGATTTTCCTAAAGATTTTAGAAACTAGAACTTTGTCATGTTTGTCATAGCCAAAATTTTTTCCCAATCTGTAGGTTCTCGTTTCACTCTTTTGGTGAATTCTTTTGATGAGTATAAGTGTTTAATTTTTAGAAGATCCTAGTTATCTAGATTACCTTCTGGTGTTGTGTATTGTTAGTTACAGTTTGTATCCTCTTTATGCTGTGTATTAGGGCCTCTAGCGTTGACCCTATTTTTCCTTCTATGATATTTATAGTTTTTGGTTTTATATTTAGGTCTTTGATCAATTTTGAATTAGTTTTTGTATACGGTGTGAGGTATGGGTCCTTTTTAATTTTTTTTCAGGTGGACATCCAGTTTTGGCAGCACCATTTGTTAAAAAAGACTGTCTTTTCCCCATTTAGTGGACTTTGGGCCTTCGTGGAAGATCAAGTGACCATAGGTGGACAGATTTACATCTGGGTTCTCAATTCTGTTCCATTGGTTAATGTGTCTGTCATCATACCAATATGCTCATGCTTTTATGAAATATAAATGAAAATATTTATTCAAATAAAAATTAACTTGATGTTCTTACTAAAACCATAAACTGAAAGTGTTTTGCTGAAGGAAGTTCTAAATATAAATGGCTTACCTTGTTACTAACATAAATTATTTCCAACTCCTCTTAATCTTGATTTATAACTATAGGTCATTTGTAAAGCTTCTTTTAGTTTACATTCAACTGCTAGTAAGTACATAGTTGTTGAATTTGGCTCAAGATGAGAGACTAGGCAATTGAATTTGCCTCCCATTCCTCCTAAGATTCCACTGAATTAAAGTGTATAAAAGTACATAAAGGAATAAGCATAATAATAGAAACAAGACTAGGGTAGTACCATGTGAGATACTTCAACTAATTTCTGGAAGAAGGGAGAAGACAGATGGATGGAGCAAACAGAGAAGACCTCAGCCTTGAAAATGATAAAAGGAAGCTTCTGTGGAGGTGGTAACTAACCTTTCCAACAGTTCTAGACTCAATCAGCAGGCATTGCAGAGTAAGAAGTGGGCTGAAATTGAAGTTATTAGTGGAATATCTATGCATGGGACATCCTTAGTAGTTGATGTCACAATATTCCTTGTCAATCTCCAACACCAAACAGCTTAAAATTTCAGAGACTGAAAAAAACTCTGAGAAAATAGACTAAAATGACAAAATGAAAAAGAGTGTTGGATGAAAAACAAGAGACATAGAAAATCCTGCTTTGAAATCACCAACTAACAGAGTCCCAGGAAGAGAGAATGGAGGAAAATGGGATATAATTATCAAAGAAACATTAGACAAGAATTTCCTAGCATTGAGGAAAGAAAAAAATAAGACTTCAGATTGAAAAGGTCACTGATTGGGTGGTAAAAGATAAATGTTAAGGGAAAAGTTTTTCAACTTTAAATACTATACTCAACTAATCCATAATCAAATTCGAAAGAAGAATGAAGACATTTTCCAAAATACAAGGATCCAGAAATTTTATCTCTTATATATAATCTTTTTCAAGACGTTATTTAAGGGTCTATCCCCAGAACAATGAAGGCGTATACAAAGAGAGGAGCCAAGAGAATGACACAAATGATTTGCAACTGGTTATCAACCCAAAAAGGTTGACAGTTCAATCACTCAGTGGCTCTGCAGAAGAAAATGCCTGGTGAACTGCTTCTGTAAAGATTACAGCCAAGAAAACCCTATGGAGCAGTTCTACTCTGCAACACATGGAGTCGTCATGACTTGACTGGCTTGGCAACAGCTAACAACAAGCAACAACAACAACAAAAAAAGATGAGATGAGGAAAGACAATGCTCTACATTCTACCTTGGTGAGTAGTGTCTGGGGTCTTAAAAGCCTGTGAG
>NW_004443994.1:2178971-2284923 GCF_000243295.1 Trichechus manatus latirostris
AGAGGGTTGACATGTTGTGGGGTTGTTAACCAAAGTCATAAAACAATATGTGTACTACTGTTTCGTGAGAAACTATTTGTTCTGTAAGCCTTCACCTGAAGTACAATAAAAAAAAGATGAGATGAGGAAGTTTCAACCAAGGAGAGCAGTCACAGGAAATCCTAGGATAATTGTTGCACATCAACCCATTGAGCTTGGAATAGGAGGACAGAAGACTCTACAGAGTGTCTTAGTTAAAAAAGGTAGTTGATAGAATAGAAAGTGTATTTTAAATTTGGGGGAGAAGATAAATCAAATCACGAAAAAAAAAGGCAATTAAAAAGTTGGGGAATACGTCACAAATAGTAATGCAATAATTGAAAACAAAACAAACAAACAAAAAAGATTCTACTTGTACTTAATGCAAGGAAAAGTTTCCTACTTGTGGTCTGGAGTTATCAGCTTGGTGCCTAGAGAAGAAAACTGAACACACTAATTGAACCAGTACTAAATAGTAGCCATAATAATGCAAATACTGTTCATTGCTTTTCAACTTTCATATTCAGCTCACAGACAAAGAATGGAATACTTGGTTGTGATTTTAGGACAGAACATATTGTTAATAGTCTTGACGTTGTAAAAACAAAAATGAAGCTGACAGAAAATGGTATGTGAAAGCAAGTGGAAAGAAGAAGGAAAGGGTAGGAATAATGATGTTTTATTCTTACAAAGTTGGGAGTCAAGAGTAATAGTGCAGATCAATGAAACAAGAAATAAATTTTTAAGGTTATTATTTAAGGATATAGAAGGTAACCTATATAAAAACTAAAAATTATATAAATGTCAAGTATTTGAAGGAGAAGTGGTGTAAATGAGCCAGCTTCTCATCTTTCATATTAAAGAGTCAGTAGATATTGTCTAAAATTTGTGAATCCTGAAATGGAGTCATAAATACATTATTGAGTCTTTTGAAAGTAAGTATAAGAAAAGATAAGCAATTAAATGAGATGAACTCTGTGGATTGGGACTTAGGAAAAGGAGAGAATTGGTGGAAGATGGACATTTTTATATTATTTATTGTCATATTGATATATTACTTTGATACAAAAAAAAATGAAACTTAAAAAATGAACGCAAGTGTTAAAATTCAGAGAAAGAGAAGTAAATACCTTTGGGGGCTGAAGTCTCACTCTCTGCCAGCGTAAATCCTGTTTCCTCTTTCTCCGAAGTTGTACACTTTCTGCATTCTCTTGCCATCTTGCTCCACAACTCTGTATTATCTGTGCTCAACTCTCTTCTTTGGCTCAGAAACTACTTCTAATCGGGAAACTTGTAATGTCACTGTGACTTCTCTGCCTTTTTCTAACATCCTGCACCTCTTCCTTTCACTTGTAACAGAAAGTGAATATGAATGTGATAGAATAACACATGGAATTTTTTTAAAGAGGCAAAATGTCTTGGTACTTTAAGTGATAATAGGAGAATACCATCTCACTAGCCTATATCAGTCTGATGTCTTTTGATTGCAAGTAACAGAAACCAAAATCAAACTAGTTAGTAAGACAAAGGAGATATTATTGACTGCAGGACTCTAGAGAAGAATTAAATGGCCAAATTGCAGAGGAATAGGAATGCAGTTAGGCCTCAGAAAAAAAAAGAAGCAGGAACTTTAGCATTGCCAGGAATTCCAATCTCCATCATCATCTAGTTATTCCCTGCATACCAACTTCATTCCTCTTACTGGAGACCAGAAGTCCTCTCCATGGTGGCAAACATGGTAACTCTCAATCCTCACAGCACCCAATACCGAGGGCCCTCTACTTCACCAAACATGATGTCCTCCTCCAGCGATTGATCCCTACTGATGATGTGTCCAAAGTAAGTGAGTAGGACAATGTCCTCTTGTGATCCATAAGGTTTTCACTGGCTAATTTTCAGAAGTAGAACACCAGGCCTTTCTTCTTAGTCTGTCTTAGTCTGGAAGCTCTGCTGAAACCTGTCCACCATGGGTGAGCCTGCTGGTATTTGAAACACCAGTAGCATAGCTTCCAGCATCACAATATAAGTATTTGAGTTTTTAAAAGCACAGAGCTCTTCCCAGTTGCAGTCAAAGAGACACAGCAATTGAAACAGAGTCAAGAATATGCAACATGAGAAGGCCTTGACCCAACTTTGCTGGTTCTGAAGATGGAGTAAGTGGGCCACTAGCCAAGTAATAAGCGTGGCCTCTAGAATCTGGGAAATGTCTTCAGTTCATAGCCGCAGAAATACAAGGACTTTGGTCCTACAAACTCAAAAAGTTGAATTCTATCAAAGACCCAAGTGGGGAGGAAAAAGATTATCCTCTAGAGCCTCCAGAAAAGAGTATAGTCTTGCCAACACCTTGATTTCTGCACAATGGGATCCACGTTAGACTTCTGATTTATAAAACTGTAAGATAATTTGTCTTAAGCTGTTAAATTTGTGGTAATTTGTTTAGGCAGCAACAGAAAACTAATACAGATAGATGAACGCAGGACTTTACAAAAAAAAGAAGAATCATTCCATATATCCCATTTATCAGTTCTATTCATATGTATGGAGCCCTGGTGGGGCAGTAGTTAAAAGCTTGGGTGCTAACCAAAAGGTCTGCAGCCACTCCTTGGAAACCCTATAGGGTAGTTCTACTCTGCCCTATAGACTCCCTGTGAGTTGCAATCAACTTGACGGCAACTGGCTTGGTTTTTGGTTTTATTCGTAAGTAGGGTCCATAGGTGGCCCAAAGGTTAAGTACTTGACTACTAGCTGAAAGACTGGCAGTTCGAACCCACCCAAAGACGTCTCAGAAGGCAGGCCTCGCTATCTGCTTCCGAAAGGCCATAACTAAATAAAACCCCATTGCCATTGAGTCGATTCGGACTCATAGCGACCCTGTATGACAGAGTAGAATGGCCCCATAGGGTTTCCAAGGAGCAGCTGGTGGATTCAAACTGCAAATCTTTTGGTTAGCAGCCATAGCTCTTAACCACTGTACCACCAGGCTTCCCATGACTAAACAGAAACTTAAAAAAATTAAAATTAAAATAATGCTTTACAACAAAAGATGTGCTTCTAAAAAAAGAATTCAACTAATATTAAAAAAATTATTTAAAAAGTGGAAATTTTTTTTTTTAAACTATGTTTCTGATGTAAGCAGTATGTATTCTCCGAGTAGCCCTGGTGGCACAGTTGTTAGGAGTTTGGCTGCTAACTAAAAGTTGTGCAGTTTGAATCCACCAGCCGCTCCTTGGAAACCATATGGGGCAGTTCTACTCTCTCCTATAGGGTGGATTTGAGTTGGAATCTACTCGAAGGCAATGGGTATTCTCCCTGATGCAAAATGAGAAAATTAGCATATTCTCACTCCCATTTCCCTCCAACGTCTGCAAATTTTACCAATTATTCACTTTACAACAACAGAATTTATTACATTTACTTTGTTCTCCAATCAATATTCCCCAGAATTTTTGAGTTATTATTTCTTATGTTTCAATGCTCAACACTAGTCCTTTTTATCATGGTTTTTTATATATGGGTTCTTAATTTTGATTCATCTTTGTGTTCACTGGAATTATCTAATATTTTTTAAAAAGAAGGTATAGGTGTTGTATTTCCTGAGTTCTTGTTTGATGAAAAATGCTTTAAAAGTGATAGATAAGATGTTTAGGTATAAAATTCTTCATTACATTTTATTTCCTTCAGAAATTTCTAGATATTACACCACTCTCTTCTTGCATTGGATGTTTCTGTGGAAAGAGTGAGACTTACCTAGTATTATGTTTGTGTATAGTCTTGTTTTGTGTGTTTTTCTTTTTTTCATTTTTCCTCTCCTGATATAAACGTGTTCTTTTTTTTACCCCTGAAGTTCTCTAGAATATATCTTTGTGTAGATCTATTTCAATTGTTTTCTGAGACACGTAAACCTTGTTTATCTGTATATTCAGATCTATATCTCAAGGATCTTATCTCTATTATATCCTTGTTTTGTTTTCCCGTTCCATTTTTTATAATCTTTTTTTCTATAACTACAGTTGCATTTTCAATCATGTTTATCCATTTTTTCTTTATATATAGCTTTCACCTCTGCAATGTTTTTATTTTCTATTCATTTTCTAATCACCTCAAGCTTCATTTCTTCCTATTTTTATTATATTTTCTTTGAAGATGATTTTCCTTAAGCCCTCTTTTTAACTGTTGTGCTTTAAGTGAAAGTTTACAATTCAAGTTAGTCCCTTATACAAAAATTTATACATACATTATTATGTGACCCTAGCTGCTCTCCCTATACTGTGACAGCACACTCCTCCTTTCCACCCTGGATGTCCTGTGTCAGTTCAACCAGCTCCTGACCCTCTCCGCCTTCTCATCTCACCCGTGGACAGGAGCTGCCTATTTAGTCTCATGTATCTACTTGAGCTAAGAAGCAGACTCTTCATGAGTATCATTTCTTTAGGTTCTTTTTCATGAGATATCAAGGGTGTGCACTTTCTTAAGTCTAAAATTTTTGTCTTTCCCTGTTAATTACACTTGCAGTATAATTTTTTCATTTGCCTCTCGATTATATCATTTTTCTCTTCTATTTTGTAGTTTATGGTTGTAAGCCCCTTACTGTCTCTTCTGTGATTACTCATCTTAAAATGTAGCTGGCTATGTATGGAAGAACACTGCAGAGGGATGAAAAGAGGGTTCAGTTAAAGCAGTCAGTAGCTTCTATTGGATTTGTGTCTTAAACACTTTCTTAGCAAGACTATTATTGCCTAGAGGAAAAGCTATGGCTAGAGATAAGCAAAGGGAATTATACATTTTTCAAAAAATGGCATCATTCAACAACACTTTAAGGATATGTTGAAATGATGCCTGTTAGGACTACAGTGCAAAAACATTATGGTTGGTCTGCTATCTGTGCAATTCAAATGTCAATGTTCAGACTGTGCTGGATCCTCAAACTACAAAGCATCCTCTTTACCACCTTAAACCACTCCTTCTTCACCTATAGCATCACCTCCTTAGGAGAAATGGTTAGGACGAAGAGAGTAAAACGGTGTGTGTAGACATGTTGTCTCCTAAAATACCACCTTGAAATTCAGTGATATCAAACCAAGTTTCTTCGTGATATTCCCCACTTCTTTACTGGCCCACCTACAACTCTAGGCTTATCTCTAATGAATTTAGATAAGATTATTGCAGGTCAGGAACCCTTATTTTTAAGGAAATCTGGGTTCTGCTCTGGGTTCAATGTAAAATGCATGGGTTCTCAGCTCCACCCCAACTCCTCTTCAGACTTAACATAAGGCAGGTGTGTTTACTTATGTAAGTTTTTAGCTGTAGCTGATACTTCGCTTTTTTTATACAGAGAGTTTCTTTTTCTAGTTTTCATTCTTACACTTTTTGTTGGTGGAGTTTGAGGGAAAGAAACTAAAGAATGCTTTTACTTAGCCATTTTTAACCATGAGTCTCAGATAATCTTCTCAAGGGAAAAATAAATGAACCCCTAGGCCACTAGTTATGGAATTGAGGTGGAATTTGGACGTAGGTAAATAACCTGAACATTAGAATAATAACCATTAAATGAAAAATGGAAAAAACTCAATGCCTATGGGCATTATCAAAACCAAGAAGTTTTTAAAAGGCAGCATAGTTAGGTTACAATATTTTTCCATCTCAGGAATGATATAGTGGAAAAAACAATCTTCAAAAATAGTGTATGTGATTTAGAATCTTGATTTAGCTTTTTAAACAACAGATAGACCTTCGGCAGTATTCTGAAGGGATCTTGGATTTTCTGCACAAAAAGCATGAGGGGTTTCAGCTGCAGTTTCTGATCATTTCCATCAGATAGGAGTGCAAGTTGGCCTTCATAACTTTAAACCTTATTTATATCATGTTTCCAGCATTTTTTTCTAAAATAGATCAATTTCAACTATGTGGAAGATCTATTGAAGCAAATAACCCTCTTCTTGATAATCGCAGTAAGGGTATTAGGGACTCTTTAGCAGTTACAGTTTCACCTTTAATGTGCTGACCACTCACTTTGATGGTGTACAGATTGGAGTAAGTTCCATCTGGGGCTTGATGAAAGTTTAGCTTTCAGGTTCTCAAATTCTTAACCTTCCACTGAATTTACATTAAGCTAATGCGCACTCAGAATTTACTTTGATCCTAGAGCCACGCATTCAAAAGATTTTCCATCAATCACATATTTTTCATCTCTTGCTAATTACAGTTGAATACATTTGTGCTGTACTTTTCACATTATGACTGATTCACTTTGTATTTCAGATTTTTCTCACTGTTAAATGATTCATTCACAATGGATTAGAATATTTGTCACTGTCTAACCCTTTTTCGTTTTTAAATTATCTCAACTTTGTTTGCATCAAAACCTACACCTCTTCTTACTAAAATTTTCGACATTCTACAGTTTTTGCTATTATTGTCATATTGGGATTAATAAAACCAGTTGCCATCGAGTCAGTTCTGACTAATTTTTCAGAAGTAGATCACCAGGCCTTTCTTCTGAGGCACCTCTGGGTAGATGCAAACCTTCAACCTTTCAGTTAGCAGCCAAAAAGTTGAGCTTAGCTGCTAACCATTTGCACCACCCAAGGACTCCTATTTGAATTAATAATATTCCTAAAACTCCTCAAACCAAAAAAAGAGCTTAGCAAACATGCAGGCTTACACACATGATAACAGCTGAGAATAAAATGGCTGCTTGTGGCTAATACCACACCTGTTCATTCAGGGTAGTATGCTCTAGCACACATGAAAACACAATCTCTTTGAATCTTGAGAGACAAAGTTAGTAATGCTACTAAATTGCTAACTAATTTAGTAATGTTGCTATTCTAGGTCAGTGATCTCAATTAGAAACATGGGCAAAAATTGCTGAGTATGTTTCTGAAAGCATGAGAATATTTGGCAAAACTGAGTGTATTGGCATTACAAGGGTCCTCTTTGTATCTCAGTTTTCACATGAAGAAAATCTTGACCTCCTCTCTCGATGAGATAGGTCACGGTTTAATGGCTACCGAATTCTCTTCAACATGGTAACATTTTTTCCTTTTAAAGTTTAGAGATTTGCTGCTTAATACTCTTAAAGTTAGGCAGTGGATTATTATATTTTTATTATTATATTCTGCATAAATGTGAAGTTACCTATGGGAAAGCCTACTTAGCATCAATGACATTAATATAGAAAGCCTACACTCTTCATTCATTTCCAGTTTGCTACAGATTTAAAAGCTCATAGATTTAAAAAATGTATGTACCATTCTTCCCTTTCTTAGCCCAGCATTTTATACAGTACATAAAGGCACATAATCAAATTTTTTTATGATAAGAAAGAAGTCATTATGTGATATTTGTGGCTATCATGCAATAAACTGACATTAAAAATCTTCTACTTCTCTGCTGGGGCTCTAATATGCTTTCAGCAGTTCTTAAACCCTAGGCCCAAATGTTGCCTAAGAAGCTGTAATAATGTATTTATCACCAGCATTTATCTACAAGGTCCTTAAAAATCCCACAGAACTAACTTGTGACAGGTCTGTCATAGCCATTAAAGATGAAAATGCATCTATCGTGACTTCCGCTCATTCCTTCTCAAAGGCACACTTTCCCAAATGGAATTCTGTGGTTTTTATGGAAGGAACCAAAAAAATGTGATCTATAATATGATTGCGGTGATTCAGGATATCATCAAAATACATTTAACTAGGCATCTACTGCTTGGGGAATTTGCTGTGATTGAGTTCCAGTTCATTACTTTCAGGGCTGCAGTGCTATTGTCAGGGCCTCAGAATCAGTGAGATGGCCTAAACCCAGGTCAGAGAGGCTACCGTAGCACACAGGCAATTATGCTGCAAGAGAAATGTTGTCCACTAATCAGCTGGCAATCAATTACTAAGAAGAGAAGATAACCCTCTCCCCACTCAAGCTCTTCAGTATTAATAGTGCCATCATGTAATTACTTTAGGCTTGGGCAGGTGCATAAAAGGACAGACTCTATAGCACACTGCATCGAAGATTAATGAGTTCTGTCAATTTGCCCAGCAGACATCTGATTCTCCAGCTTTCTGTAGCTACTAGTTTTACGCTTGCCTCGGGTTTTTTTTTCCCCCTGAAAAAAATTATCTAGTAATTTAAATACATTCAATAAACATACATCTTTAAGGAAGGAAAAAACTCCTAATTTTGCGATGAAGTATGAACCAAAAAGACTTCTCATCTGAATATTAACACAGCAAGTATTTCATAATGGCAGTATTCTTTTTGTCATACTTTATTTTTAATCGTTGCAATTAGTGATATACAGGATTCCGATTCTATATAAAACCCTCAAAGTGGGATAATGTAAAACCCAACACTCTGATAGTTTCCATTTCCCTTGTTGGCCCAGAAACTGGTTAGAACTCCAATAAATAATGGAACAGTTCTAAAACCTCCTCCAATACAAATGGCGAGACTAAGAAGGAAACTTTTAGCCCATGGATTTTCTGGGTAAAAGCCATCAAGACCTCTCCCAGGTGCCCCCTCCCACAAGGAAAGTGTAGCATTGGCCCAGAAAACCTGGCTACCCAGCCCCATCCATTTTTGTCGGTACAGGAATTGCCTATAAACCAAAACGAATATCAGGAAATTTGCTGTTGCTCTAAATTGATATTTTATTACCCAACTACTGTAAAATCTCATAATCTTTAAATACATGAGGTCAATGTACTAAATGGCTATTTTATGATGCTACCTAAAGCCTCCCATTTGTTTCTCATGAGGCCGAGTCTTCCTAGTTCATGGCTCTCCCTCAATTGCCCTTTCAACGAGTGTAGAAATAAACGGTGAAAAAGAAATCTAACTCAGGAAGATTATCTCTTCCTCTACCTTTCTGCCTCCATTTAAATGCTGCAATCGTCCATCCATAAAATCTTTTTCTGGACTATATTTATTGGGTGTAAGATTTTGATAATTAATTCTTTGTACTAATTCTTCTAAAGCAATGTTATCAATCATTTCCAAAAAAGAAAGAGAGAGAGAAATTAAAAGAAAATAAGGGGAAGAAAAGAAAAGAAAAAACCCAGCCCAGTCATAACTTGATTTTCACGTAAAGATTTAAGCCTACCCAAGTGCTGGAATAGTATTTATCATTGATCCATGTGCATTTGTTAATACTGTTTAAATTATTATTTTCTAAGGTAAAAGACAATAGAGTAGGAAATATTTTTGATCTGGAGAAACTGTTCCTAAGAAGATACCAGTTTCTGTCCTTCCTTGACAAAAAACAAAACAAAACAGTCGTATGACCCTTAAGCCACAAATCTTCAAAGTCCGGAAATATTTCAAAACCCACATCAGACACAGAATCTTCATCAAAAACAAATGAGAGGCAAATTATCAAAGCCATGACCTTATATGAGTCAACAAGGATTAATGACACCTTACCTCCACTATAAAAAGATCTTAGCTACTAGAATTTTGCTCCTTGTAATATTTTCGTTCTGCTGATATTCATAAGGTTTTCACTGACGAATTTTTTTCAGAAGTAGACCACAGGTCCTTCTTCCTAGTCTATCTTAGTCTGGAAGCTCAGCTGAAACCTGTCCACCACGGGTGACCCTGCTGGTATTTGAATACCGGTGGCATAGCTTCCAGCATCACAGCGACACACAAGCTACCACAGTAAGACAAACTGACAGACGCGTGGGGGAAAACATTGAAGTTGTTAAGGATTTCATTTTACTTGGATCCACAATCAACGCCCATGGAAGCAGCAATCAAGAAATCAAACAACGTATCATTGCATTGGGCAAATCTGCTGCAAAAGACCTCGTTAAAGTATTAAAAAGCAAAGATGTCACTTTGAGGACTAAGGTGCGCCTGACCCAAACCAGGGTGTTTTCAATCGCCTTGTATGCATGCGAAAGCTGGACAGTGAATGAAGAAGACCAAAGAAGAACTAATGCATTTAAATTATGGTGTCGGTGAAGAATACTGAATAAACCATGGACTGCCAGAAGAACGAACAAGTATGTCTTGGAAGAAGTACAACCAGAATTCTCAATGGAAGCAAGGATGGAGAGACTCCATCTCGCATACTTTGGACATGTTATCAGGAGGGACCATTCCCTGGAGAAGGACATCATGTTTGGTATAAAGTAGAGGGTCAGCAGAAAAGAGGAAGGCTGTCAATGAGATGGATTGACACAGTGGCTGCAACAATGGGATCAAACATAGCAAGGATTGTGAGGATGGCACAGGACCAGGCAGCATCTCATTTTTTTGTACATAGGGTCACTATGAGTCTGAACCAACTCGACAGCAGCTAACAGCAAAATCTGCCTCTTAGACAAACTTTCTCTATGGCAGAGAAAATGGCTGATGTCCATCCATATCCTATAAACTTAGCATTTCCATTGTAAAGAGAGATTGCACATAGTATTGAGGTTCCAAAGGTGACTAAGATATGATCCTACATTTAAGAAGTTCACCATCTGATACTAATGTTTTAATTTTCTCGGGTGAAACAAACTATGTGAAAATAAAGTATTATATTTCCACTCATTTAGACTATTTTTTAAAATACATTGTTCATGTCTAGTCTGTACTAGCATCTATCATTGTTATGTAAACATACCTTCAACTCTAAGGCCGTAAGACTGAGCATTGTTTCCCCAAAGCAGAAGTTCTGGCATATACTTAGAAAAGAGGTTTCATGCTAAATAAGTGTCAGAAACCATGCCTATTACATCTTATTCTTATAGATTTAAAATTTTAACATATTAAGGACTCCAAAAGGTCCTAATGTAAGGAAACCAGTATAATTTTGTATAATCCAATATTTTCTAAAGTTTATCGTGCAATAGTTTTTTAGTTTGTTGAAAGAAAGTCAGCACTACAAAACCAGTCCTTAGATTTGAAAGAAATGAGAATTATAATTTACATTTTATAATGTGTCCTATGTCTCTTACCTATAAAGACATAATTCCATGTCTATGCCATGATACACATCATAATTATAACAGAGGTAAGCAGAGACCAAAGCAGTGAAAACAAGAGAGAATGGTTCACTTTGGTATATACTGGAAGATTGAGTTATTACTTTTAGAAGCAGCTCTGTCTTCCAACAGAAATCTAAGTGCATTTTGACAGGAGAATGCTGAATGGTTCATGTTGTTTATTATACAGTGTTTCAGTTACTTAATTATACGCTGAGGTACCTAGAAATGAAATATCTCTTTTATGTGCAACATACCTAATAGAGTATTGTCTAGGTTGAAACTACATAGTTCTCTTTGTACTCCAGCATGTTGCTCGGTGGCTTACACTTTAGTAGGTTCTCTGAATACTTGATGTTGACAATAATCGTGAGCCTTCAGCAACATCTAAACTGATCTAGTCACCCTCTCTCAGGACACTTTCTGTTTTGCTACATTCACACCATGGTGCAAACCATCCCTGCTATGTGAATGCCACCCAATTCAAATCCCACCTCCTCTGTGAAGTCATCCCTGACAATAATAACAATAGTTAATGTTTACTGGGCACTTACCATGTGCCATGTTCTAAGTGCTTTGCACCCATAATTTATTTAATTCCCACGTATCTGAAACTCCCATGAGATTCGGGTAATAATTATCTTCATTTTGTAATAGTCTTAGCTGGGCACTTTGCCATCTGGAAAAATAATCCGGATTACGAAAGTAATAACTTTTGCTGGTCATTTGCCCTTTCTAACTGAAAAGTAAAAAATCATTTTAGAAAATTTCCATTGATGTGTGGGTCTATATATAGGCCAGGAACTGTTCCTATCCCTTGTCCATTTTGACATGGCACTAGTTGTAGGCGTTTTGTGTCAAGTTGCAAATATGAAAGGTTGTATAGAACACACTGAACTAATAACTGTTGAGGGACATGGGAGGTTGTCAAACTCAAATAAACAGGAGTTCCCTGGGGCACATGGACCTTGAAATCATCATGAACTAGCCACTCTCTAAGCTGCCAAAGTCCTATATAAAGTCTCTTATATGAAAAGAAAGAGGCAAGAATCTGTTCACTGAAACTGATATTGTGCCTTTAAAAAGTATTTGATTTGAGCATTTAAAATACTGTGCTCCACTGCTGGTTTAATTTTTATAAATGTTCCCTCTCTTATAGATCTTCTCAATAGCCACATCAGAGGAAAGTGAAGCAAGAATAAGCTCCTCATTCAGGCACTCAGTATACTGCTGCTTGATTGGAATGGATATTGTACATAATATGTCCCTACAGATGTTTCCTCCAGTGGGGCACATTGAATTTCATTTAAATGCCAAGGCACAAAATCTAAAACAATGTGACTTTAACAAAAAATCTGATGAGGAATTTGATGAGAAAATGGCAAGAATTCCTGTGGCATTTGGGTAACAATTTCAAGCCTTCATTTTAATAGAATAAACAGGATCATATTTCATTCAAATCTGGCGATGAGATGAGCTTTGGGTATTACATTGATATAAACCAATAAAGAATTTGCAAATTTGAAGCACTAATTAACAGACACAATATTAAATGAAAAAAAGTTTGCTCCAGGGGCAAATATATTTTGAAGACTTTAAACTTTTATTAAAAGACATTTTTGAATCACTTCTTTTGTAGTTTACTCTTTAGCTAGTTTTTAGAAAATGTGGGAGTGTTGTGATATTTTCAAGCCGATACCTTTAATATAGCATCTGATTTTCCTTTTTACATTTTTGAGGCAATACATCAATGTCACAGTGTTTTGAAAAGTAGAAAAAAACAAGCCAAAAAATGAACCTAAATATCACAGAATCATCAGAACAAGCCTCGTTTAAGATATTCTGTCTTATATGTTCAACAAGCTATAGGTATTAAAGTTGAGCTTAGTGTATACATCTTACAACAATTATGAGGGCCATTCCCAGGATACAGCACATTAGCTAACTACCCCGAGGCCAAGGGCGGACACTCAGAAAGGTGGCCAGAAGGGGAGAAGGATGTGGTTCCACAACATTGAACTGGAAAAGATTGCAAGATTTTATTCCCATAACCAGGTAATGGCTCACTTAATTCCACCACCGTGTCACAGGCATCCACCCATACCCCATGTGACTGCATTTGTGCCTTCTTGTCCCCCACATGTCTCTGCGATGCTAATTTGAACACAGTTTCACCTGAATAAAAAGGTGAAGGGAGGTGGAGGGATGGAAATGAGGCATGGGCACGTACTCAGCAGAAGTCAGCTGGTGTTATTATTACCTATACCAACAATTCTGCAATCTGCGCCCCACTTACAGGTTTTCACAGTGCACTTAACTCAGATTTTGCAGATAAATAATACTTCTTAATTGGACAACCTACCAGTTTTCAACTTGGTGTGAAAATAAATTATTTTATCATAATTCTAGAGGAAAGACGGAATCCTTGGCTCACTCTTCCCAAATGCACTATAGAAAGAGAATGTTCTCAACCTAATGGCAATGTTACACAGGGTTGCTTTCTTGAGACCACAATATCTAAGACATACGTACCTAAAGACTCATACTTCAGACAATGGAAATGTCAGCTGGAATGTTAAAGAATCAAATATATGAGACTGACCTTCACGTAAGATATTGTGGGCTGGCTTTCGAGTGCCTGTGCACATGGTCATATGTCTTTGTTTAAGTGTGAGTGTTTTTCATCCTAAGCATGTACTCAGCAGAAGTCAGCTGGTGTTAATATTACCTATACCAACACTCTGCAATCTGTGCCCTACTTACAGGTTTTCACAGAGGATTAATTTGTTTGCGTTATGACTAAATATCACATTCTCCTTCTAAGAAGCAAGGAAAGGAAAGGGGGATTAAGTATAGTGCAAGGAGTTTTATATATATTTTAACCTCATAACCACCCCATAAGAGAGGTATTACTACATCTTTATTATAAATGAGAAGAGTAAGACACAGGAAGTTTAAGTAACTGGCCTAAGATCACACATCTAACAAATGAAACACCTGGGATTTCAAACCAGGTGGGTTTGGCTCCAGAACCCAGGTTTTTCCCCCACTAGACTGAGTTCCTGGGTAGTGCAAAGAGTTAACAGGCTCAGCTGCTACACGAAAGGTTGGAGGTTTGAGTCCACCCAAAGCGCGTCAGAAGAAAACCTGGCAATGTACTTCCAAAAAACCAACCATTGAAAACCCAATGGAGTACAGTTCTACTCTGACACAAACGAGGTCACCATGAGTCAGAATAGACTCCAAGGCAACCAGTATACCAGAGCACTAGCGAAATTAGTTGAAAAGTGAAAGTTTTAATCTAATTGGTTAAACCATTAAATAACTATTTTAACTCATTTTTTCACCCAGAAGAAATTCCTGTTTTTAGCGCCAAGAATTCTATGTTTCATGGAAACTGTGAACCAGTCTTTGTTGTAGAAAACTTAGGAAAAAATTTGTGCTCGTCCACCCTGCCCCTTTGGTGTGTATTTTCGTAGATTTGAACCTTACTACTGGCTCTATTTTACCTCACCCTTTTTTCTTTCACTCATTTTTCTATTTTGCTGCTTTTGTCATATTTAACATATTCTTGTTAACTATATGAAATGCTTTCTGGATGAAAGTATACTGTAAATAAATAAGTAAATTTTTCTTCTAGCGGGAAAAAAAAAAGGAACAAAATCCCATGAGGTGCTTGGTTGTAAGTGGTCTCAGCAGCTACTTTTTTTTTTTTTTTTTTGTCATTGTTATAAATGTATCTATCACACAACTTTTGCCAATTCAACATTTTACAGGCATACGACTTATCAATAGCAATTGCAATGATTGGCTCAGCAACCCTACCCTTAATGCGATTTTGCAAATGACACAGTATTTTTAAAGGCCAGAGTTTAGACGATCTTGGGTGCATGGGTGTGTATGGGTGTATAGCCCAGTCAGGAGAGGGCAGTGGATAACACTTAAAAATTAAAAAAAAAAAAAAAAGGAACCAACAGTAAAGTTTCTAATAATAAACTGCTTTATTCCGTGCAGTGCTGATTCTATCAAACTACAATCTTAGACGCAAGAGCTTGGTTTTTTTCTTTTGGTTGAATATAGTCCTTCCAAGTGTGAACTTCTCAGTGCTCTTCACTTTAATTTTTCCTGGTTTCAAGAGATAGTGACATAAGTTTGCTTTGTCCATTTTCAAGCAGGAGGTAAGTGCCTACAGGTATGAATGAGCCACCACATGCTGATGGAGGACCTGATCGTCTTGTCAGACACTGGCATGAATCAAAGTCAAAACGGGAAGGTATTACCAGTCCAGCATTGATACTATCAACAAAACTTGAAGAAAATTGAATTCCAAATTTAAAACGCCATTAGCTGTGAAAATAATTTAACTAATATAAAAAAGAATCAAATTATAAAATGTTTACCCCAATATCCATTCTGAGAGTTTAGCATTGCTGCTTAGTATACAGAGCAATAGAGAACTGGTTTTTTTAAAATCTAAACTTGCATATCTTCAAATAAAAAATCTTCTGGGAAAATGATTAGCATATTACACAGTTTATATGCTAAGACTGCAATGGGTTTGCCTCCTAGGCTAGTGTACTTGAGACAAACTGTTTTATTTGTTTTAGCAAATAATGTATATATCTGCATTCTGATAATGCATAAGTCTACTTTTCTTAGAAACTTCGAAAACATTTGGTTTTACATAATAAAAAAAAGGAAACCAAAGGTTTTTTTTTTTTTCCTGTTGCTTCACCTAAAGTTCCCTTTGGGTTCATGAACAGGGATATCAGTGGGTCACTCTCCGTCATTAAGGAGTGATAGGGAAGGTTTGAATTTTGAATATCAAACATTTTGTGTTTTAATTCCAACTTATATCTATCATTGCATATACCACATGATTTTGATTATCTATTTATGTTTCTGTCTGCCCCACTAGACGTGAGCTTCTTGAAGACAGAGATTCTGTCTTACTCAATTTTTCACATTGAGTGGCTAGCACAGTCCCCGCATAAATCTTTACTGACGGCATGTTTTCCAGTCTACGACCCTCATGTGAAGATTTTCCCTCAGTTCTTGAAGTTGGATGAAATGTAGCAACTCAGTGGTGAAGAATTCACATGAAAAGCTGGCTCTGATGCCATCTGTCTAGCAGGCTGGCTGCTCCCTTCTCTGAAACAGCAACCGTTGTTGTCGCTGTGATGGTTAGTTGCCATTAAGTCTGCTCTGACTCATGATGACCTTATGTATAACAGAACGAAACATTGCCGGTCCTGCACCATCTCCATGATCTTAGAGTTCTTTGAGCCCATGGTTGAGGCTTTTGTGCCAATCTATCTCACTGAGGGTTTCCTTCCTTTTCACTGACTCGCTACTTTATCAAACAGGATATCCTTTTCCAGAAATTGGTCTTTCCTGATGACATGTCCAAAGTAAGCAAGATGAAGTCTTGCCATCCTCTCTTCTAAGGAGCATTCCAGTTGTATTTCTTCTAAGACTGATTTGTTTGCTCCTCTGGCAGTCCACGGTATATGCAATATTCTTCACCAACAACACAATTCAAACGTGTCAATTCTTCTTCTGTCTTCTTTTTTCATTGTCCAGCTTTCACATGCATATGAAACGATTTAAAATACCATAGCTGGGGTCAGACTCACTACTGCTGAAAATTAGCTAATGAAAACCTATGGATAACAGCTACCCTTGTCACCATTACCAAAATAATATTTTGTAGTAACTGAATCCTGAAAAGTTTCCATTTCCATTTAGGATAGAGCACCGTAGCAGTCTAGCAGCAGAGGTTCTGGAAACCTAGCTCCTGCCTCTGGGGCCTAAGCCATCAACCTCAGCCCTATCTTTTAACCTTCAGTGCACAGAATTTCATCATCACATGCTCCAGTTTATGACATACTGTTATCACTTGTCTGTACAAAAAGTCTCCCATTTTATTTTATGTTAACCTTCATTTACCATCTTTAGTCCCATTCCTCATCATCCTATGGTCAGCCACTGTAATGTATTAGATATCTATGTCCTTAAACATACAACTTTCCTTGAAAAGTGTAGAGCATTGTTTAGGATATGTAAATTTAAAACATGTATTGATATTGCATTATTAATTGTATTAATAATCACATGCTGTTTCTTTATGTGTTCACTAAAAATTTTGTATTTTTAGTTCTATTCATCCTACTAGATATAAATGTAAGTCATTTCTTCTGACTTCTGCGTTCTATCATATGTATATACCCTGATTTACCTATCCACATTTTTAATACCTCCTAATCTTTGATAAAGTCCTAGTGGTGCAGTAGTTAAGAGCTCAGTGGCTAACCAAAAGGTCAGCAGTTTGAATCTACCAGCCGCTCCTTGGAAACTTTATGGGGCGGTTCTACTCTGTCTTACAGGGTTGCTGTAAGTCGGAATCGACTCGATGGCAATGGGTGTGTTTTTTTGTTTTTTTTTTAGTTCTTGATACCACAAAGAATCTTGCAAGGAACAGCCTCATAGGTTTCCACCTGTGGAATTTATATGCATGCTTCGTTTCACTGAGTGCTGCTGATTTCCCTCCAGGGTGATTGCAATTAGTTTATACTCCCATCAGCAGTTTATAGACGTTTTCATTTCTCCACATCCTTGCCAACACTTGGTATTATGTTTTTTGTTTTGTTTTGCTTTGTTCTTTGTCAATCTTATGAGTATAAAATGATATCTCATGGTTATAGTATACACTGAACATCATTTCATAAACTTGTTGGTCATTTTCAATTTTCCTTCCTTTGAATTGCTAATTATGTCCTTTATTCATTTTTCCTTTAGGAACATTTGTTTGTAATACTCATTTGCAGGAGTTTCTTGTATATTCTAGATTTAATCCTTTGTAGGTTTTAAACATTTCAGAAATTCCTCCCAATCTGTGGTGTGTCTCCTTTATCTACAGTGCCCTCTATTGAAAAGATATCCATAATTTTGAAGCAAATTCCTCACTCTTTCCCTTTTGGTTTGTGCCTTGTGGATGCTTTTTGAGATCCTCTTTATTCCAAGATTATAAAGATATTCTTCAATATTTTCTCTATTAGCTTTATAGTTTTTATCTTTCACTTATAGAGCTTTCATTACTTTAACATATATTTTTTATACAAAGTAGAGATCTAACCTTTATTTTCCACGTCCATTCTTTCCCCATTGATTTGTAATGTCACTTCAGTTATATCCAAAATCTATAATATGTTTGTGTGTGTATACATATATACACATACCAACACACATACATACATAGGCATACCACAAAACCATAGGCAAAAATGGAATCGCAGAGATCAGTGGAATATATATACTTGTTCTCTTCCTGAACTGGTTTCATTTTTTGCCTATGGTTTCATGGTATGCATTACAATCTTATACCTCCCTTTACTCTTATTTTCCAACTTGTTTAGTTAGCTTATTTTTCCCATGTAAATTGTGTTTGGTATTTTATTTTCTAGTTAGTGGTTACTACTCTAAAGGAATGCTACTGATATTTGTTGCAGAGATAGCTCGCATTCTTGTCGTGCCCCAATTCTCAAAAGGAAAATGTTTAAGATCACTCCAAAGAGCATAAAACTTGCTATATTTTATCAGTATATAAACTTTAAGGAATTATTTCTATTATTTTTCTGAGAGATTTATTCAATAAACTTTGAGAATTTACTGTATAACAGTCACTGTTTTAGGACCTGCTGATACAATAGTGAACAAAACAAAATAATCCCTGTATTTAATCATCATACAACATGAGAAACAGAAAACAAACAAGATAAGTTGCTGTTGTTGCTAGGTGCTGTGGAGACAGTTCCAACTCATAGTGACCTTATGTACAACAGAACTAAACGCTGCCCGGTCCTGCACCATCCTTGCAATCGTTGCTATGCTTGAGCCCAATGTTGCAGCCACTGTGTCAATCCGTCTCATTGAAAGTCTTCCTCTTTTTCGCTGACCTCTGCTTTACCAAGCATAATGTGCTTCTCCAGGGACTGGTCCCTCCTGATAGCACATCCAAAGTACTTGAGACGAAGTATTGCCATCCACTCTTCTAAGGAATATTCTGGCTGTACTTCTTCCAAGACAGATTTGTTTGTTATCCTGCAAGTCCATGAGATATTCAATATTTTTCGCCTACACCATATGCATTAATTCTTCTTTGGTCTTCCTTATTCATTGTCCAGCTTTCACACGCATATTAGGCGATTGAAAATACCATGGCTTGGGTCAGGCACACCTTAGTCCTCAAAGTAACATCTTTGCTTTTTAACACTTTAAAGAGGCCTTTGATGCAGATTTGCCCAATGCAGTAAGTCATTTGATTTCTTGACTGCTGCTTCATGGGCGTTGATTGTGGATCCAAGTCAAATGAAATCCTTGACAACTTCAGTCTTTTCTCCACTATCAGGTTGTTGCTTATGGGTTCATTTGTGAGGATTTTGTTTTCTTTATACTGAGGTGTACTCCATACTGAAGGCTGCAGTCTTTAATCTTCATCAGTAAGTGCTTCAAGGCTTCTTCACTTTCAGCAAGCAAGGTTGTATCATCTGCGTATTGCAGTTTGTTAATGAATCTTCCTCCAATACTGATGACGTGTTCATATAGTCCAGCTTCTCTGATTATTTGCTCAGCATACAGATTGAATAAGTATGGTGAAAGGATACAACCCTGATGCACAACTTTCTTGACTTTAAATCACAAAGTATCCCCTTGTTCTGTTCAAACAACTGCCTCTTGGTCTATATACAGGTTCTGCACGTGCATGATTAAGTGTTCTAGAATTCCCATTCTTTTGCAACATTATCCATAGTTTGTTATGATCCACACAGTCGAACGCCTTTGCATAGTCAATAAAACACAGGTAAACATCTTTCTGGTATTCTCTGCTTTCAGCCAATATCAGTCTGACATCAGCAATGATATCCCTCGTTCCACATCCTCTTGTGAATCTGGCTTGAATTTCTGGCAGTTCCTGTGTATGTACTGCTGCAACTATTTTTTAATCATCTTCAGCAAAATGTGATATTAATTATATTGCTCCATAATTTCCACATTCTGTTGGATCATCTTTCTTTGTAATAGGCACAAATAAGGATCTCTTCCAGTCGATTGGCCAGGTACATGTCTTCCAAATTTCTCGGCATTGACAAGTGAGTATCTCCAGCACTGCATTTGTTTGTTGAAACATCCCAGTTAGTATTCCATCGATTCCTAGAGCTTTGTTTTTCACCAGTGCCTTCAGCGCAGCTTGGACTTCTTCCTTCAGTACCATCGATTCTTGACCATATGGCTGAACATCATATGATTCTAAAATGGTTGAACGTCAACCGATTATTTTTGGTACAGTGACTCTGTGTATTCCTTCCATCTTCTTGTGATACTTTCTGCATCGTTCAATATTTTTCCCATAGGATCCTTCAATATTGCTACTCGAAGCTGGAATTTTTTCTTTAGTGCTTTCAGCTTGAGAAATGCCAAGGGTGTTCTCCCCTTTTGGTTTTCTATCTCCAGGTCTTTGTACATGTCATTATAATACTTTATTTTGTCTTCTCGAGCCACCCTTTGAAATCTTTTCAGGTCTTGTACTTCATCATTTCTTCCATTTGCTTTAGCTACTGTACATTCAGGAGTAAGTTTCAGAGTCTCTTCTGACATCCATTTTGGTCTTTTCCTTCTTTCTTGTCTTTTTTTTTTTTTTCCTTTTGCTTTCTTCATGTATGATGTCCTTGATGTCATTCCACAACTTGTCATTATCTTCCGTCATTAGTGTTCATTGTGTAAATCTATTCTTGAGATGGTCTCCAAATTCAGGTGGGATATACTCAAGGTCGTGTTTTGGTTCTCATGGACTTGTTCTAATTTTCTTCAGCTTCAACAGGAACTTGCATATGTGCAATTGATGGTCTGTTCCGAAGTCGGCCCCTGGCCTTGTTCTGACTGACGATATTCAGCTTCTCCATCGTCTCTTTCCACAGATGTAGTCGATTTGATACCTGTGTATTCCATCCAGCAAGGTTCACGTGTATAGTCACCAATAATGTTGTTGAAAAAAGTTGTTTGCAATGGGTAAGTCGTTGGCCTTACAAAATTCTATCACGCTATCTCCGGCATCATTTCTATCACCAAGGCCATGTTTTCCAACTACTGATCCTTCTTCGTTACCAACTTTTGCATTTCAATCACCAGTAATCATCAATGCAGCTTGATTGCAGATTTGATCAATTTCAACTGCAGAAATTGGTAAAAATTTTCAATTTCCACAGCTTTGGCATTAGTGGTTGGTGTGTAAATTTGAATAACAGTCGTATTAACTGGTCTTCCTTGTAGGTGTATCGATATTATCCTATCACTGACAGTGTTGTACTTCAGGATAGATCTTGAAATGTTCTTTTTGACAATGAATGCAACACCATTCCTCTTCAATTCGTTATTCTCAGCATAGTAGACCACATGATTATCTGATTCAAAATGACCAGTAACAGTCCATTTCAGCTCACTAATCCCTAAGATATCATTCTTTATGTGTTCCATTTCATTTTTACGACTTCTAGTTTTCCTAGATTCATAGTTTATACATTCCATGTTCTGATTATTCATGGATGTTTGCTGCTGTTTCTATTCATTTTGAGTCTTGCCACATCAGCAAATGAAAGTCTTGAATGCTTGACTCCATCCATGTCATTAAGGTCAGCCTACTCTGAGGAGTCAGCTCTTCCCCAGTCGTGTTTTGTGTGCATTCCAAGCTGAGGGACTTATCTTCCGGCACTATATCCAACAGTATTCTGCTGCTATTCATAAGGTTTTCACTGGTCAATTTTTCAGAGGTAGAGCACCGGGTCCTTTTTCCTAGTCTGTCTTAGTCTGGAAGCTCCACTGAAACCCGTCCACCATAAGTGACCCAGCTGGTGTTTGAAATGCCAGTGGCATAGTTTCCAGAATCATAGCAACACCCAAGCCATGACAGTACAACAAACTGACAGACACGTGGGGAGGTTTTTCATAGATGATCTTTATCAGGTTGAGGAAATCCCATTCTATTTCTATTTTGCCAAGATTTTTGATCAGGAATGGATGTTGGATTTTATCAAATAATTTTCTGACTATTGAGATGATCATATGGTCTTCATTTTTTAATTCATTAATAACATTGATTGGTTTTCAACTATTAAAATGAACCTTGATAATGATATATTATGCTTTTTATATATTGTTGGATTCAATATGTTAAAATTTTGTTAAGACTTTTTGCAGCTATGTTTATGAGAGATATTGGGATTTTTTTTCTTTTTTTAAAATTTCTTTTATTGTATTTTAGATGAAGGTCTAGAGTAAACTAGTTTCTCATTAAACAATTAATACACATACTGTTTTGTGACACTGGTTGACAATGCCACAACATGTCAGCACTTTCCCCTTCTCGACCTTGAGTTCCCCATTACCAACTTTCCTGCCTCTTCTTGTCTTCTTGTCTTTGCTCCTGGGCTGGTGTGCCCTTTTAGTCTCATTTTGTTTTATGGGTCTGTGTAATCTTTGGCTGAAGGGTGAACCTCAGAAGTGACTTCATTACTGAGGGGGTGTTTTCTTTTTTTGAAATGTCTTTGTCTGGTTTGGGTATCAGAGTCATGTTGACCTCACAGAATGAGAATTGCCATCTCTTTGGTTTTATGGAATAATCTGTGTAAAAATTAGTATCTTTCATAAATGTTAAGTATAATTCTATTATGGAAAGATTTGTAACTATAAATTCAATTTCTTAAATAGTTTTAGGGCCTATAATTTTTCTATTTCTTCTTGAGTGAGCTCTGGTTATTTGTATCTTTCAAAGAACTTGTGCACTTCAACTAAGTTGACAATTTTTTTGGAGTAAATTTGTTCATAATATTCCCTTATTATCCTTTTAATATCTGTGGAATTTCTATAGTGATGTAACTGCTTTCATTCCTGATATTAGTAATTTGCATCTTTTCTCTTTTTTTATTGGTCAGTCTATCTAAAGATTTATCAGTTTTTATTGATTTTATTTGATTGTCTCAAAGAACCAGCTTTTGGTTTCACTGAATTTTTCTATTGTTTTCCTATTTTCTATTTCATTCAGTTCCACTCTGATCTGCATCATTTCCTTTTATCTGTTAACTTTGTTTTTCATATTGTTCTTTTTTCCTAGTTTACTAAGATGAAGCTGAAGTCATTATTTGAGACTTTTCTTTTTATATGTGGCAGTCTGCTTCATAAAGATTACAGTCTTGGGGAGGTGAGGCCAAGATGGCAAAATAGTCAGATGCACCCTGTCATCCCTCTTACAACAAAGACATGAAAAAACAAGTGAATCAGATGTATATGACAATCTAGGAAATGCTAAGCATCAAAGACAAAGCTGAAGAATCAGACTGAGAGACAGGTAGAATGAGAGACAACTCAAAAACAGCAGAAATGGGGAATTAAGGATCACAGGATCACCAGTGTCCTGCTAGCTGAATCTGCACAGCACACACAGGTTGAGGCAAGCAGCAATGAACCAAGCTGAAACCTACCCCATCTGGTGCAGCCAAGCAGCAGTGAATCTGCATGCAACCCTAGAACTAAACAGGAGTGACACCAGTCCTGAGAAAGTTACCTGCAAGCTGCCAAACCACCAAGCACATATCATAACCCTTCACCCCACCAGAGCTCCACAGCTGAGGTTCTCTCCCTTCTCAATCATCCCCCTCACCACTCTGATACCAGTCCCTGCTGCATTCAACACCACCACATTCCCTAAACTGGGAACTCACAGCCCTGTCTGGAGGCACCTTCTCCTTCTCCCAGCCACTAGTACAGCACCTTTCACCTCTCCGATTGCCTGTACCAGCAACCAGGGAGAATACCCCTGTACCCACAGCCAGGTGACCAGCAGGACAGAGTCATCCCTTCACCAGAAAATGCCACCTACATCATAAGCACCCACACAAGAACAGTGAACAGACTCCTGGGCTCACACACCTAGTATCTGCTCCGATAACCTGGAAACAGGAGATGAGACCTTCAACGAGGCAAGATTAGTGATCAGAGTAGCACATGCACCCAGCCTACTTGGTCATATCAAAACAAAACAAAAATTAAGTAAACAAAAATACAATAAATAAATATATAAATATAACTTACTGATGCCTCAGAGACAACAGTCAATATCAAATCACATAAAGAAGCAGGACAAGTTGACTCCAGCAAGTGACCAAAATAAAGAACCAGAAAACCTCCCAGAGGAAGATAAGGCAATGAAACTACTTAATAAATTATTCAAAAGACTAATATACAAAGCTCTCCAAGATATCAAGAAGGAGATCATGAAAAACACAGACCAAACCAAGGAACACACAGACAAAGCAATAGAAGAATTCAGGAAAACAATGTAATAACAAAAAGACAGAATAAACAGGCTTCTAAAAACCATACAGAAACAGCAACTAGAAATTCAGAAGATTAACAATAAATTTTTAGAATCAGGCAACCCAGTAGATGTGCAGGAGCAGAATAGAGACAATGGAAGTCAGAATTACTGAGATTGAAGATAAATTCTCTGACACCAATTTGTTTGAGGAAAAATCAGAAAAAAGAAGGAAGAAAAATGAAGAAAGCCTAAGAATTATATGGGATACTATCGAGAGGAAACACCTACAAGTGATGGGAGTACCAGAACAGGGGAGGATAACGGAAAACACAGAGAGAACTGTCGAAGATTTGCTGGCAGAAAACTTCCCTAATATTATGAAAGACAAGAAGATATCTATCTAAGAAGCTCAACGAACCCCATACAAGGTAGACCTTAAAAGAAAGTCACCAAAACATAATCAAACTTGCCAAAACCAAAGACAAAGAAAGAATCCTGAGAGTGGTTAGGTATAAATGAAAAGTCAGCTACAAAGGAAAATCAGTAAGACTAAAACTCTGATTACTCAGTGAAACCATGCAGGCAAGAAGGCAATGGGATGACATATATAAAGCCTTGAAGGAAAAAAATTGCGAGCCAAGAATTATATATCCAGTAAAATTGTCTGTCAAATACGATGGCAAAATTATATCATTTCCAGATAAACAGAAATTAAGGGAATATGTAAAAACAGAACAAAATTATAAGAAATATTAAAGGGAGTCCTCCAGTTAGAGAACCAACAGCATCAGACAACAATCCAAGACTAGGACACATGACAGACAGATACCAACCCAGATAAGGAGTTCACAAAAACAAAACAAAGTTGTAAGACTGAAATTAGGGAATCAGAGACATCAATATGTAAACGATGACAACATCAAAACAAAAAAGAGGGAATAATGGTATACTCATAGAACTTCCATATGGAGAGGAAGTCAAGGCAATATCAAGAAATAAAAGACTGGTTTAAACTAAGAAAAATAAAGGTAAATTTCAAAGCAATCACAAAGGAAGCTAACAAACCTACCTATCAAAATAAAAAGGAAGAAAAACATACTCAGCAAACACAAAATCAACAATAATGAAAGAGATGAAAAGAAAATACATAAACAAAAACAACTAAGCACAGAAAATTAAGCAGAACAAAGAAACTGTCACCACCACAAAAAACAACAACAAAATGACAGCAGTAAACTCATACCTAGCAATAATTCTCATACCTATCAATAATTATACTGAATGTAAAAGGCCTGAATACACCAGTAAAGAGACAGAGACTGTCTCAATGCACAAACACCAGAAGAGAAACTAAATAACTGGGAGCTCCTAAAAATTAAACGCTCATCAAAAGACTTTACCAAAACAGTAAAAAAGAAACTACAGACTGGGGAAAAAAAAATTTGGCTACTACATATCTGACAAGGGTCTAATCTTTAAAACCTACAAAATAATTCGATACCTCAATAACAAAAAGACAAATCATTCAGTTTAAAAATGGGCAAAGGATATGAACAGATACTTCACTAAAGAAGACATTCGGTGACCAACATACATGAAGAATGTTTGAAATCATTAGCCACTAGAGAAATGCAAATCAAAACTACGATGAGATACCATCTCACCCCACCAATATTAGCACTAACCCAAAAAACACAAAATAACAAATGTTGGAGAGGTTGCAGGGAGATTGGAACCTTTCTGCACTACTGGTGAGAATGTAAAATGGTAGCGTCACTTTGGAAAACGATATGACGCTTCCTTAAAAAACTAGAAATAGAAATATCTCTGGCAGGGATTACAACAAAGAGTTCCAGACAGAACAGGAGAAAAATGTAGAACAGAATTCAAATTCACAAAAAAAGAACAGACTTGACTGGTCTGACAGAGACTGGAGGAACCCCTGAGACAATAGCCTCCAGACATTCTGCTAACTCAGAACTAAAACCACTCCTGAAGCCCACTTTTCAGACAAAGATTAGACAGGCATATAAAATAAAAATAACACACGTAAGGAACGTGCTTCTTAGTCCAATCAAATATACAAGACCAAATGGGCAACTGCTGTCCAAAAGCAAGATGAGAAGGTGGGAAGGGGTAGGAACTGGACGAATCAACACAGGGAACCTGGGATGGAAAGGGGGAGCATGCTGTCACATTGTAGGAATTGCAACCAAAACAATGCGTGTATAAATTTTTAAATGAGAAATTAACTTGAACAGTGAACTTGCACCTAAAGCACAATAAAATTAATTTAAAAAAAAAAAGATTACAGCCTTGGAAACCCCAAGAGGCAGTTCTGTTCTGTCCTATAGGCAGCTATAGTTGGAACTGACTTTATGGCAATGGGTAGGCATTTAATGCTATAAATTTCCCTCTGGATAGTGATTTAGCTGCATCCCTCCCATTTTGATATATTTTCTTTCATTATAAATTATTTTCTAATTTCTCTTTTGATTTATTCTTTGAACCATGGGTCTTAAGGAGTATATTATTTCATTTCCAAATATTTGGGGATTTTCCAGAAATTTTTCTGTGACTGATTCTTAATTTAAGTCCATTTGGGCCAGATAATATATTTTATATCACTTAAATTCTTTTAAATTTATTGAGACTTGTTTTATGTTCCAGAATAAGACCTTGGTTAATATTCTATGTAAATTTGAAAATAATGCAAATTTTACTATTTTTCTGTAGAGTGTTATTTGAATGTCAACTAGGTCAAGTTGGTTGATAGTGTTGTTCAAGTTTCTATATACTCTGATTTTCTGTCTATTTGCTCTACCTATTGAGAGAGGGATGTTTAAATCTCTGACTATAATCGTAAATTTGTCTATTTCTCCTGGTTATTGTTGTTGTTAGGTGCCATCAGGTCAGTTCTGACTCATAGCAACCCTATGTACAACAGAACAAAACACTGCCTGGTCCTGTGCCATCCTCACAATTGTTGTTATGTTTCAGCCACTGTGTCAATCCATCTCATTAAGGATTTTCCTCTTTTTCACTGACCCTTTACCTTAATAGGAAACCTTGGTAGTGTAGTGGTTAAGAGTTTGGCAGCTAACCAAAAGTCGGCAGTTAGAATCCATCAGGTGCTCCTTGGAAATCCTATGGAGAAGCTCTACTCTGTCCTATAGGGTCACTATGAGTCAGAATCAACTTGATGGCAACGGGTTCGGTTTTGGTTTGCTACTTTAACAAGTATAATGTCCTTCTGCAGGGATTGTCTCTCCTGATAACATGTCAAAAGTATGTGAGACAAGGTCTCATCATTCTTGCTTCTAAGGAGCATACTTTTTGTAATATTAATATAGCTAATTTGGCAATCATTTGATTTGTTTTTGCATGGTATATAATTTTCCAGACTTTTAACTTGTTTGTGTTTTTATATTTAAGTGGGTTTCTTGAGGGCAGCATGTGGTTGGGTCTTGCTTTTTCAATCCATTCTGACAATATTTGCCTAATGATTTGCTTTTTAAGACCATTTACATTTAATGTGATTATTTACATGGATGGTTTTAAGGCTATCACGTTACTATTTATGTTCTATTTGCCTCAGGTGTTCTTTGCTCCCCTTTTCCTCTTTTTCTTATTTCTTTTAGATTAATTATTTTTAATCATCCTATTTTATCTCCTTTGTTGGCTTATTAGCTATAATTCCATTGAGTTATTTTACTAATTGCTCTAAGAATTATGATAGATATCTTGAAACTATCACAGTATATTTTCAAGTAAAATTATTCTACTTCACATATAGTGTAAGAACATTACAGAAGTATATTTACATTTGTCCCTTCCTGATCTTTCTATTATTACATACGCTTTATTTCTACGTATTTTATAAGCCCCACAATTCAGTGTGATCATTTTTGCTTTGAATCATTGATTAACTTTCAGAGGGTTTTAAATGATAAGAAAAAAGTCTTTAATTTTACCCAATAGTTACCATTTGTGGTGCTCCTTATTCCCTTGGGTAAATCCAGATTTGCATTTGGTATCATTTTTCTTCTGCTTAAAGGACTTCCTTTAACATTCCTTGAAGTGCAGATCTGCTGGTGATGGATTCGTTCAGTTTTTGAGTGTCTGAAAAGTCTTTATTTCACCTTTAGTTTTGAAAGATATTATTGTTGTGTAAAGAATTCCAGATTAACAGAGGTTCCCTCCCCACTCTGGGAGTTTAAAAATGTTGCCCCATGGTCTTCTAATTTATATTGTTTCCAAAGAGAAACCAGCTGTCATTCTTATCTTTTTTCCTCTAATCTTTTGGGGTGGTTCTGTTGTAGTTGCTTCACATGTATGTACTGATCAGTGCTCAGCTGAATACTCAATGAAGAACTTCTGAAAATCTCCAGAATTCTCTCTCAGTGTAGTTTTAGCCCCATAAACTCTAGCTGACTTGCTGTCCCTCAACTCTCAGCTTTGTCTCCTTAATTCAGGAGGAGACTCTCAACCCACCAGACTTTGTTCGGGTTCCCTCTCTCTGTGTCACAGCCTGGAAATGTTATCCAGGCAGCAAACTGGGACAATTGTAGGATTCACCTCATTTCTTCCCTATGTTTCCGGGATCACTGTCTTTCATTGCCTAATGTCCAATGTCTTGAAAACTGTTCTTTCATACATTCTGTTCATTTTTTGTTGTTGTTTCCGACAAGCAAGTGAATCCAGTAAAAAAAAATTACTCCGTCTTGACTGAAGCAGAAGACCTCTGTGCTTCATTTTTAATACTCAAGTCATCATAGAAAACCAATTTTCCTAAATTCATAATAATTTCCCAAGAAATGTTACCGAATATCTTGAACCATAGGCAGTCCCCGGGTTACGAACAAGACTCTTCCTGAGTGTGTCTTTAAGAATTTGTAGGTAATTTGGAACAGGCGCATATGGTTCTTAGTCTTACTTTAGTGCAAAGAGGAGCCCTGGTGGCGCAGTAGTTAAGAGCTCAGCTGCTAACCAAAAAGTCGGCAGTTCGAATCTACCAGCCGCTCCTTGGAAACCCTATGGGGCAGTTTACTTTCTCCTGTAGGGTTGCTGTGAGTTAGAATCGACTCAACAGCCACAGGTCTGGTTTGGTTTGGTTTAGTGCAAGAAAAGGCTTGAAACCTTTTCAATGATTTAAGAGCTGCACATGCAGCAAGTGAAGGTGATTGTGATGAAGAATTTGTTGCAGCAGAGGTTGGTTCGGTCAT
Source organism: Trichechus manatus latirostris (assembly GCF_000243295.1). Classification (NCBI taxonomy): domain Eukaryota; kingdom Metazoa; phylum Chordata; class Mammalia; order Sirenia; family Trichechidae; genus Trichechus; species Trichechus manatus. The sequence continues at coordinate 2,208,551 of NW_004443994.1, forward strand.
TTCAAAGTAAGGGCAAATTTACACAACATTAAAGGTCATGTACAGTTGTCCATAATTTGAACTTTCATAACTCAGGGACTGCCTGTATTGATGAACAGGTTTTTCAAAGTCCTTGTATTAATTTCAAATTGCTACCATAAAAAATTACCTCAAACTTAGTGATTTAAAACAACACAAATTTATTATCTTACAATTCTATACCTCAGAAGTTCAACACGTGTCTCACTGGGCTAAAATCAAGGTATTGGCAGGGCTGCATTCTCTTCTGGAGGTTCTAAGGGAGAATCCATTTCTTACCTTTTCCAGCTTCTAGAGGCTGCCTACATTCCTTGGCTTGTTGCCTCCTTCTTCAAAGCCAGCAATGGCACATGGAGTTTTTCTCACATTGCATCACTCTGATCTTTTCTACTGCCCTCTTCCACTTTTAAGGACCTTTAGAAAGTACATTTGGCCCACCTGGATAATCCAGGTTAATCTGCTGATTACTGACCTAAATTCACTCTGCAATCTTAATTTGCCTTTGCCATGTAACCTAACATATTCACTAGTTCCAGGGAGGTGGATGTCTTTGGGGAGCCATTATTCTGCCTACCACAAACTATTGTAATTTCTACAGGATTAAATAAACTCTGCCCAATGACCTGTAGCCCTTTGCTGCCTGCAACTCAGTGACCAGTTTTTCTCCCATGAAAAAGAAAAAGATATAAAGTATAACAACATAGCAAGGGAAATGCCCAAGGAAAATGACAAAACTATTACTCCTTTTTGTGTTTCTTCCAAATACTATTTTATATATTTGAAATATTATCAAATCATTTATTTGTTCATTCATTCAATGAATAAATATTACATGTTTACTTGGTTCTAGGCATGGAGATATTGCGGTGAGCAAGACACATCTGCTTGAGTCTGAACAAAATACTTTTAAATGCAATTTGCATCATCATCAGATGTACATAACAATCTCTCAAAATCCTTGACTGGGTTTTTTGCTTAATTAAAAAAAAAAACTAGGGTACCATTTTTAAAGGCAGTACACATTTCACACCTGTTTATTGGAAGGTTTTCATTTTCTAGTAGTTTTTAAAAGTACATTAGAAGGGCTACTGATAAGAAATCACAAAACATCATTCAGAAAAAGCTATCAAAGAGTGCTGTATGACACATTTAAATTTGCTAATCCATCTTTCTCCAACACATGCCATGTTGATTAAGAAAAATTGCTGATTTGGAAGTAGTGAAAAATATTTAAGTTACACTGATTTGTAGTGCATCGAAAATAAGTGCATCACAGAGAGTCAAAGGAAGGTAGGAAACGTTCAAAACAAAAGTCTCTTTGAAAACAAAAGTATCTGCAAAAAAAAAAAAATGTTTTTCAACCTTTCAAAAGCAGCAGGTGGGTCATGGAATTCTACCAGCTCAGGTAATTTTAGTCTCTGTTCAGAGAGTAAATTGCTTAAATCTTTGCCACTATAGTGCTTACCTGTAAGACATATTTGAATCAGAGCAGCCTTGATATCTGCTAAGAATCTTCTCTCAAACTTAAAAGCTCATTGTCACTCATCCCCAGAGAATCGTTCATTTTTATGAGTCCACATATATCAGTTATACCTTATTAAATAGGCTCTATCTGAGACCATCAACAAAACTTGTATCAAAATGCAGAGAGGCAAAAAAAATATCTAATATGCTACCAGTGAGAGGATCCATAGAAATAGACTGAAAAGGTCAAAAGGAATTTACTGCAGGCTTCTTTTAAGCGCTCCACTTGTTGAGTGGAAAAGCAGTCTATGCATTCATGAGAAAGAATAAACTGTCTAATTCCCAAGTATATAAAGCTAACATACTATGATTCCTGAAAGCCTACTGAGAAAACAGGACCCAGACTCTGAAAGGCAAAATATAAAAGCTGCACTGTGAGAATTTGTAACCCAATTTGGGACCATAATTGAGTGTTTACTAGATTGGGGGGTGGGGGCATGGGAGGGACCCATGCTACTGAGTCAGCACTTGTTTTTTAGTTACACTCTTGTCACGTTTTGTGGCTTTATATATGCTTCTCTCACATTAATGTGCAAGGTTGTTTAGGGCAGGCAATCTGGTAAAATGGAAATGAGATGGATTCTAAAGTTGGGAAACTTGAGTTTGAACCCCATATTGGACACTTCCTATATACTGGAATTTAGGCAAATCACTGAGCCTCATTTTTCTTATCTGTAAACTGGTATGGTCATAATAGCTACTTCCCAAGGTTTTAGAAGAACAGACATCTGAAAAATAACTGCGTAAACTGTAGAGCACTCTGCAAACGCTGAGGATTGTGAGGATGGCACAGGAGAGGGCAGCACTTCATTCTGTTGTACATAGGATCACTATGAGTCAAAACCAACCCGACAGCACCTGACGACAACATTATTTTATTTCCTTGCATCTCCCAGGGTGAACCACAGTACTTTGAGCATTACTTGTTTATTGAATGGAAAACACTCAATTGAAATAGTGAATTAATCTTATATGGTAAGAATTGAGAGGTATCCTATTCATGAGACACGCATTTCAAAGGCAAAGCAAACCGAATTGTGAAGCAAGCATAGTTTTCTCTAACACTCACGCGTGCTTAATGACCTCAAGCATCTAAGAGCTTATTCCACCAGTTGTCCTAGAGTTGATTCCAACGAATGGTGACCTCATGTGTATCAGGGTAGAACTGTGCTCCATAGGGTTTTCAATGGCTGATTTTTCAGTAGTAGATCACCAGGTCTTTCTTCTGAGGTGCTTCTGGGTGGACTTGAACCTCCAAACTTTTGGTTAGCAGCTGAGCACATTAACAGTTGTACCACCCAGGGACTCCAACAGCTTATTACTTCCTTGATTTAACTGAAACTTGTCTCCTATCCTCAGTTATCTACTTCTCAAGAATCTTATTCTCCTACAACTCAAAATTTCTGTTGGCCAACTGGGTAAACTAAATTTTGCAAATAAGGAAGTAGAGGTTCCAACAATACCACCCTTCCTGCCTTTGTCTCAAGATTTCCCAGTTTGTGTTCATCAATTAACTTCTCACAAATCCTGGGTCCCACTCTGATATAAATTTAAAGGTCTACTTTGCTAAGAATATTAAAAATATATATCTATTCAGTTGTTATATTAAATTAATATCATTATAGCCTTGTGGATTTCTGTAATTTTTATGAAAACCTTAGGTTCCACCTAGACTAATTTGAAGTTCCATCAATAGTATACTGACCACCAATGGTTCCTAATAAACACTTAAGTTAATGAGGAGATAATTTCAGATGTATTTTTTGCAGGCCAGTCTTCAGAGGTCTTCAATCAGGAAAATTTTAAAGGGTGTCACAAATACAACAAATGGTATTTCTCTCTTCTTGAATTCAGGATACCCCATGTTATATCAGGAAACCATAATAATTAAGAGTAGGGAATACAGAGTAAACAGTGAAAATTTGAGTATCTATTACTCGTTAGTTACATGATCTTGAACAAGTTACTTAGCTTCTCTAGGTTGTAAAGGGGAGAATAATAGCACCTACCTTTAGTCCTGCTACAAGCCCATAGGAGCCTTCCTAAGATACTTTATTGTCATCTGCCATAAAATTGTCATAATATATACATATGCAAATCTACTATGACTACTGATATGAATGCTGCTCCCTAGAGTCTGCACAACCTGAAAAGCTACATGTGGTGACAATCTTGATGGTTGGTGACAATCCTTTCCTAATAACTAGATGATATTTTACTCGAACATTTAAAGCATTTAGGACAATTTCAAGAAATTGCTATTATTATTATTACTATTTATAGTAATACCCAGCCATATGTTCAGGATACAAAAAGCCTATAACATTAGTATTATTTTTATTCCCAGACAATAATAAAATATCATTATAATACAGTTCTACTGTATCATTGATTTTTCACTTTCTAAATCATACAAGCAAATAGTAAAAGCATTAAAACAGTTTTCTATATACTTTTCAATATCCTAGATATGGGTAAAATTTTTTTTATTTAGTCCAAAACGTTTGTATCAGCCAATATACGATCACCAATGCCAACCCAGATTTTTTTTCCTCTGTTTATTTCTCATGTTTCCTACATTAACAGAAAACAAGTGTACAACTACACCAAATGATACTTGTGGCTTAAATCTGGAACCAGATTCCCTGGAAAAACATGCACAAAAGAAATAGCAAGGGGAAATTAAATATATTTAAATTATATTGGATTCCCTTGTTGAATTGAAATTAAAATTTCCTCGGAAAGTTAAAATTTGCCCATCTGTTCCCTTTGGTTTGGTTTGGTTTGGTTTGGTTTGGTTTGGCTTGGCTTGGCTTGACTTGGTTTGGTTTGGTTTAGTTTGGCTGTGGATTAGAAGAGGGTTGTTAAAGATTTGGAACAAGGAACAAGAGCCTTTAATTTTTTAACTGATTGGTTTATAGGTCAATATTAATTTGCGTATAGATGTGTTAAAGAAAGTTTAGTTTAGCCTTTGAGCTTGTGGCCACACCCTAGTCTAGAAGAACCTTCATTCACATTAAACGCAGGGGGTAAGAACGTGCTTATAAATAAAAAAAGAAATAGTTTATAATTAAGCAGAAGTGAACTCTCTGACAGACAATATGCAAGGAATAAAAATGAAAACCATTTTCAGTCCTTCTTTTGCTTTCTGGATCTAACACATCTCTCCTTGATGAGCTTGTCTGACCACAGCTGTGCTTTACATGTCTGTAATTAGCACAGCAGAAGCCCAAGCAAGGGCGCAGCTCTTCCTCCTCTATTCTTTGCACATTGGGGGGCAGGATTCTAAATGTCAGATGCTTCTTCCTATAACAAAGTGGCCTACTAGCTCCTCAAAACCAGTTTGAAAACCTTTCAAGAATCATTGAATCCGGCCCCGTCTTACACATTAGATAGGTATTCTAGCAGCAGGGACCTCCAAAGAGCTTGTCAGTTTTCTTAGTTGGAAAAAGTAAGTATAGAAATAAATGGGCTTTTAGGTTGTCTTGTGGAAAGCTTCGATGTAAATTTAGATGTACTGGACCCCGACCCTTGATTTCATTTTCATGTCATTCCACTGAAGGAGACATGCTTCCTTTTAAGTCAGCAGAGAAAACTGTAGGAAAAGCCAAATAGGGGCTTCTGTTCAAAAGTTTCATAACTCCCAGACGTTGGTTTTCATACCTCTGCTTACTGACAGCTAGATCTCCTAAGTCAGTAAATAAGCTACGAAGGAAGAGTTTAGGCTCTCTGTTTCCTGACAGTTCTATAGTATGTAGGCCCAGTGAAACACAAGGCACTGATTTTATTTCAGTACAAAATTACTGGCAATCCTGACACCTAAAAGTTTTATATAGTCCTAATTACTGCAATGTAGGGTGGGAAGGAGCTATATCAGCCATTCTTTTTTCTTTTTTTTTTTTTTTTCTGAGAGGTTTCAACACCTGGACATAAAACTGAGGCTTAACTTAAATGGTAAGGAAACACTGTGTTGCTTAATTTATCTGAAAAGTCCATATAACTTGAACACCACACACACTTTCATGTAACTCTGTATTTTTCTAAGTTAGACCAAACTCTAAAGACCATGATGAAAAACAGAAGAGTTATCCTTGTTCTGGAAGCTGGGCAGACCATTCATGGCCAAAAATATGTGGTCCATTGGTAAGTAACAGGGTATAAAATTCCTCTAAGCAAGCTGGGTGCACTCTCACAAAACCAAACAGCAAGATCGCAGATTTGCAATATGAAGGGCAAGAATGTTTGTGATGGGAGGAGGGAGAAAGGAGAGTACCAGAATCATGCAGAATAATTTTTCACCCCTTGTGAGTTATACTCCTACCCTGAAACTGAGACTCATGACACTAGATGAAATTTCTAAGCCCTTTCTACTTTTCCTCTACATGGAAAGGGAAGAATTTGGTGCCACCAGCTCCAAGACATTCTTAATGGAAAGGAGGAATCATATCCAGAAGATAGGAACCATTCTGCTGATGAATGACAATTTCATCCTCATGTATAATTTGTCTCATTAAATAACCAATGCTTACCTCTGCGGTAGTTCTTAATTTTTAGAGAATGAAATGGGGTAGACAGATTAAGGAGGAAGAAAAATAAATTTGAAGTGTAGCAGCTTGTAGATACTTGGGTCTGTCCCATCCTTAAGCTAAATCTCTAGTGATCACACTATTCTTCATGGGCTCCTCATATAATTTATCTCCATACCAACAGAGTTACTTGACCTACAGGTATTGTGGAGAATCCTAACACAATTCATGGTTTGGACTCATTACATTTCCTTCCCTACTATAATATATGTGTGTGAGTTTATCTACATGTATGTAAGTGCATGTTTATGCACACTCGAATGTATGTCTGTGCCAGTACAAGCATTAGTACTCAGCAGTAGAGCACCACACTGTCTGTGATCTTTCTGTAATCATGGAAATGCTCTATATCTATACAATCCAATATGGTAGCCACTAATCACATGTGGCTATTAAGCACTTGAAATGTGGCTAGTATGATTGAGGAGCTACATTTTCTGTTTTATTTTAATTAATTTAAATTCAAAGAGGCACATGTGACTATGGCTACTGTATTTGATATAGCAGTATATGGAAGATCAATATTTTTATTAGATATATTGGTATATTATTGTTGTTAGGTACTGTCGAGTTGGTTCTGACTCATGGCGTCCCTCTGTACAACAAAATGAAACACTGTCTGGTCCTGTGCCATCCTCACAATCGTTGTTATGCTAGGGCCCATTTTTGCAGCCGCTGTGTCAATCTATCTCATTGACGGTCTTCTTCTTTTTCACTGACCCTCTACTTTACCAAGCATGATGTGCTTCTCCAGGGACTGGTCCCTCCTGATAACATGTCCAAAGTACGTGAGATGAAATCTCACCATCCTTGCTTCTAATGAGTATTCTGGCTGTACTTCTTCCAGAACAGATTTGTTTATTTTTCTGGCAGTCCATGGGATATACAATATTCATCACCAACACCGTAATTCAAAGACATCAATTCTTCTTCGGTCTTCCTTATTCATTGTCCAGATTTCACATGCATATGAGGTAAAACACCCTGGCTTGGGTCAGGCACACATTAGTCTTTAAAGTGCTATATTTGCTTTTTAATGCTTTAAAGAGGTCTTTTGCAGCAGATCTGCCCAATGCAATGCATAGTTTCATTTCTTGACTGCTGTTTCCATGGGTATTTATTGTGGATCTAAGTGAAATGAAATCCTTCTTGGTCCACTTGGGAGGATTTTTGTTTTCTTTATGTTGAGGTCTAATCCATACTGAAGGCTGTGGTCTTTGATCTTCCTCAGTAAGTGCTTCAAGGCCTCTTTACTTTCAGCAAGCAAGGTTGTGTATCTGCATATTGCAGGTTATTAATGAGTCTTCCTCCAATCCTGACGCTTCGTTCTTCTTCATATAGTCCAAACTTTCGTATTATTTGCTCAGCATACAGACTGAATAAGTATGGTGAAAGGATTCAACTCTGGTACATGTTCTTGCAAATAAATAAATGTTCTGATTGTTCACAGATGAATCTCAAATACATAGAACAGTCCTGGCATACAGTAGAAGATAGATAAATAGATAGCTATGATAGATGATCAATATGTAAGATGGTAGATGACAGACAGGTAGGTGGATGGACGGATGGATGGATGGATGAATAGATAGATAGATAGATGATAGATTAGATATATAGATAGATCATATGAATGGATGAGTCTTAAGCAGTTCATTTGTCAGGAACAAGGTATGTGGTCATTCAGGAACCCAGGATTCCAGTGACTCCAAATGTCCTGGGGTTTGCCATTCCATTTAATTGGAATGGAAAAGACCATGGAGGAGGGTGTGTCAGAGGTTTTTATAGGTCATGCCTAGAAGTAGGACACTTCCAGGTACATTTCATTGACTAAAAGATAGTCACATCTGCATCTATAATCAAGGGAAGTTCAGAAATACAGCTGTGTATTCAGGAAGACGGGAAACAGATTTCTGTAGCCAGATAACAGCATATGTTAGGACAAGTGATCTTATTTTTCTTGCTGTATTTCTGTATTTTGTGAGTTTTCTTAAGAGCATAAGGTTTCAGGGTATCGCAAATGGTTTGGCGCTTGTCTATTCATCTAAAGGTTGGCAGTTCAAGCCCACCCAGCACTGCCATGAAACAAAGGCCCGGTGATCTGTTTCCGTAAAGATTACAGCCAAGAAAACCCTATGGAGCAGTTCTACTTTGTAACACACGGGGTTCACATGAGTCAGAATCAACTTGACGGCAATGGGTTTGGTTTGGTCTATAAGAGCATGTGTTTTTCTAAAACAAAAGAAAAATTAAGTCGCTTTTATTTTTTTAAAGGAATACCAAATATTTTTCTATGAGAAAGTCATGATAATCAATATACAAAATTAAAATACACCTCTCAGGCCTTTGGAAGGATTATCTAGAAACATAAGCTTTATTTATAGAAGACATAGGAAATTAGAGCTGAAAAGAACATTAGACATCATCTACTCATTTTTCAGCTAGGGCAGTGTTTCTCAACTGTTTTTTTCATCATGGTCTACTAAAGAACATTTTAAACATTTTATTCCTAATTGTCTCCTCTATGAAATTTTAAAATCACAAATATGCTGTATATCTGCTTATGTACTGTATGTATATCTGCACTTTATACATAAACAGAGTAATTTCTTCACACTCCTCAAGAACCAATGTTTGCCCCCCTTGAGGGTAATATCACAATGCGATAAGGAGAAGTTAATTCCAGAGAAGTTAAGTTACTTATTCAAGGTCACAAAGCAAATTAGTTGATCAACCAGCATTGAAACTAAGGTGTCCTGACCATCAATCCACTGTTATTTCACCACACTGTACTCATAGTAGCATCCCAATTGTTCACAAAGTATAAAGGAAGAGAAAAATATTAATAACATAACATATGATCTAAGAGTTCGTTGTGTGTTTTTGTTTGCTTGGTTTCTTGTTTATTTTATTTTCTTTTTCCTCCTGTGTGGTAAATCACACAGGCAGAGGTATACCAGGCTTTCAACAACCATCATGTGTAAAAATGATGTGGCAGAGGAAATGAAAATGAAATCAAAGTACAACTCACAGCCAATCATCCATCTAATGACCAGATAACTTAATCATCTTCCCCTCTCTATACTTCCCTTAGTGATAAAGACTAAATAAGTATCAGGAAGAAAGGTATAATTTTGCCTTCCCAAACACTAATGTGTTAAGAGTATTTTAGCGTTGCCACTACAAAAGGGAACAGGATGGCTGAATTTAGTAAGGAAATAGCTTTGCCATTTGTTATGGATTGAATTGTGTCCCCGAAAAATATGTGTTGTAAATCCTAACCCTTATGCCTGGGGTTATAATCCCATTTGGGAATGGGTTGTCTTTGACAGGATTAATGTAGAGTGTTCTTGAGTCAATCTCTTTTGAGATATAAAAGAAATTAAACAAGTAAGCAGAGATGGGGGAAGTCACATGCCAAGCCACACGAAGATTGCCCAAGAGCAGAAGCCCAGAAGAGACAAGGAACTTCCTCTTTCTTCAGCTTCCTCTAGAGCGACAGAGAGAGAAAGCCTTCCCCTAGAGCCGGCACCCTGAATTTGGACTTCTAGCCTCCTAAACTATGAGAAAAATTTCTGTTTGTTAAAGCCACCCTCTTGTGGTACTTCTGTTACAGCAGCACTCTATAACCGAGATAGAATTGTTGCCAACCAAGCACTAGCTAATAGAAAAAAATAAAAAACAACAACCACATCTCGTAAACACCTATCATAAGAGTGCTCTATGTTTAGAGCAAAAGACAGGGAACAGATGTGTGTTCTACCTGAAGTGGCCTTCCAAATTTATGAAAGTAATTCTTAGAGCTATTTTAAAATATTACATATAGGAAAGATGATGGTTCTGCTATATACATTAGAATAATTTGACAAGAAAGAGTTGATGGTCTTGATGTTATATCAGGTTGACAATAATGACATTTTCATCAGATTTTATGATAGAATATTATAATTGTATTTGAGAGTCTGAGGAAACTGCAAAGTTACAGTATTATTTTAAAGTCTTTTAAAGTACCTCCAGAAATAAGCGTAATCCAACTTTTCCTTTTAGTACTGCTCAATCTTACATGGTAAGTCATATTCTTTCCTTTTAGTAGGACAAGTAAAATTGTCACTTAGAACATCAAGCCATTAAATTTGTTTTTTCAAAGAATCATCTCTTAGATTCCATAACACTAGCATTCTAGATAATTTTCTACTACCTTTTCAATGAACAAAAAATCTGGCTAAAATTGCACTATCTGACCTTTGCATTAATAGCCTTGCCTTTTGCCTGTCAAGCTAATAAAGAGTTCAGGAAATCATAAGGACTCATCTGAAACTATAGAATTTCTGCTTTTGTCTTTCTTCCCTGGACACTAACAGCTTTTTGTCAGTCCTCTTCACTCAGTGTATGACACATGAAGCCATTCCATTTTAGTTGTCCATTAACTTCAAGCATTATGACAAGAACAAAGCAACCCCCTAAAGAAACTAAATTCAAACACTCATATTTAATTTCTCCAATTCCTCAGCTTATAAGGTGTTGTTTTCAATTGTCAACAATGTCTATAAGAGTAAGCGATACCCATTACTAATTAAAACAAGCTGTTTAAACAAATACAAAAGGTCACCAAGCCTGTAGATCAACATACTCATGCTATTGTTTGGTTTCCTGGTGAATTACCATCTGATGATTTGTCTCTCTCATCTACTTACGTATTTCTGTAAGTAACAAATATAGAGAATAAATACGCAAAAAGCAAACTTCCGTAATGGGTGCTCTGAGGCCCAGCACTCTGATGTGGTGATGGATATTGTTTCCTTAAGATCACAATGTGCATCATATCACTGCAAGTGAAAGGAAAGAAATTTTCATTTATTTTTCCTGAGTTTATAGGGATCAAAGGTATAAACTACAGGGAAAATGCAGACCTTATTAGGAAAAGTGACACCTGTAATTTTTGGCAAGATTTTTTTTAACAACGTTTTATCTACACGGATGTGCTATTAAGGCACAAATAAAATGTAATACCTTGTTTGCCATGCCGAACCATGACTTATTTTAAAAGCTTTCTTTATTTTTATGCCACCAAATCCCCTATAAAATATTTTGAAGCTATTTGCTCAATCTTTGCTTGAGCTCTGACATTTAAAACTGACTTTTCTTTTTAAATTGTATTCCCTAACAGTATATAAATTACATAGAGGGCATAATCTCAGTATTAATACCAGACCAATTGAGCTTGCCAATATAAGGAGCCACGTAGACTTTTTAAGTTACTTAATATTAAGTTGTGTGATTCAATTATTATAACTAATTCCAAATTATCAACAGAAGTAGAAGGTAGAAATCATTTAAATTAACAACACCCAGAGGTAATCCCTATACCTCTTTCAGCTAGTATTCTAAACATTCTTCTCCAAAGCTCTTGTCCAAAATGCTTACGCACAATTGTGTTGTTAATTTTCAGATTTTTAACTCATTTAATTTTCTTCTGGCCCAAATGATAGCAGATGTAGAAATGAATCTTGAAGGAAGGAGGAGCAGGAAATAATTTTTGTTGCTCGTCTACTACATTCCCGTCTAAGTAACAAACCCTTTACATACACCACCTCATTTAATTTCTCATGCCAGTTGTGTGAGGCTGGTAATATTATCCACAATTCGCAAACAAGGTTACTAAAGCTCAGAGTTTACATAACTTATCCAATGTCATCCAACTAGTGAGGAGTAAGGCTCGTGCTAAGACTCCAATTATATCATCAAGTCCAGCAGCCCTAGGAGTTGACTCTAAATTCAATGTGATATTTTTCTTTTCTTTTTTTTTAGCTAAAAATAAGACATACTGAGTTTGAAAGTTTTAAATGGTGTTTAGTTGCAGTACATAATGGACTTGCCTTCTTCCATTCTGACCCTGTGATTATACACATTGTGACTTTGCTTCCAACTTTCAATGTTGTAGCTCTTTGGTCCTTGGAAGCACCTCATTAGTTACTATACAGTGAAAACAATACAGCTGTATAATAATGTTGACTTTGCCCATCAATGCAAAAAAGTTTTTTTCAGATGTTTGTATCTGGAGAACTATAGCATATAGCCATTTGAAAATTGTGATTCTTTGTCATATTCTGAGATTCTGCAAGCTTGTAACCATCACTTAAACACCATTCAACCATTTTCTTATTTCACTGCCTGAAAAATTAAAAACCAGGCACGTATTTTAGTACATACAACACTGAGAAACAAGCAGAATCTACAGGACAGTGCGTTGAAAATTAAATCTGATATTTTTCCTGCTTATCTAAGTAGTTTCCAGTTTAAATAATTATGTATTATATTGTATCAAGTATAAACTAAACCAAAATGAATCATGTTTGGCCAACTTCAGAACCCGCTTATAAATCGCGGTTTTGTTTTGACAAACAAAGTTTAAAACATTTTGAATGTTTAAAAACACAAAAACTGTATGAAATAATTCCATACTTTTGAAAAAGCTTCATAGATATTCAAAATAATAAAAATAGAACGTGTGATTTAAGTATGCATAAATCAGAATAGTGGATTAAATGTCTTTTAATAATCCTAGAAAGTATAATGGGAAAGATATTTTAAATTATTTTTAAATTTTCTAAAACACAAAACATTGTAAAAGGAACTGGAGGTACTTTTGATAACAAGAAAACAAAAAGTTGTGCCAGCTTACTAACTCCATGCAGACTCCATTATCCTTCATTTGTATTCTTCCTTCCCACTTAACTGGGTATTAACATTCTTCACCAGAACCTTATTAGGAAACAAACAAAGGAAGTGAAATTCAAATCCATTGATTTTTGCTATAACTTAGCTACTCTGGTAGAAGGTTTGGTGGAGAAAAGTGTTTAAACCACAGAGTAAAGTGCACAATTTGAGGACTTGTAAGATTGAATTTCTCCAGGTAATTGACTATAGGCTATAGCCTGCTTTACCTGTAATATATTAGGAATAAAGTAACTCTCCAGTGTGATATAGAACGTTTTATGAAAGATACAGTTGTTTATTAAACCCTAAGAAAAGAAAAAACTCCACCACATAATCATCTCCTAATGTCATTCAAAAGCAGTTGCATCAGTACATTGACAGGGAATTGCCAGAAATTCAAGCCAGATTCAGAAGAGGACGTGGAACAAGGGATATCATTGCTGATGTCAGACGGATCATGGCTGAAAGCAGAGAATACCAGAAATATGTTTTCTTGACTATGCAAAGGCATTCGACTGTGGGTCATAACAAATTATGGACAATATTGCACAGAATGGGAATTCCAGAACACTTAACTGTGCTCATGAGGAACCTGTACTTAGACCAAGAGGCAGTTGTTTCAACAGAACAAGGGGCTACTGCATGGTTTAAAATCAGGAAATGTGTGTGTCAGGGTTGTATCCTTTCACCATACTTATTCAATCTGTATGCTGAACAAATAATCTGAGAAACTGGACTTTATGAAGAAGAACAGGGCATCAGAATTGGGGGAAGACTCATTAACAACCTGTGATATGCAGATGACACAACCTTGCTTGCTGAAAGTAAAAAGGACTTGAAGCACTTACTCATGAAGACCAAAGACCACAGCCTTCAGTATGGATTATACCTCAACATAAAGAAAACAAAAATCCTCACAACGGGACCAATAAGCAACATAACAGTAAACAGAGAAAATATTGAAGTTGTCAAGGATTTTATTTTACTTGGATCCACACTCAACACCCATGGAGGCAGCAATCAAGAAATGAAACAACGCATTGCATTGGGCAAACCTGCTGCAAAATATCTTTTCAAAGTGTTGAAAAGCAAAGATGTCACTTTAAGTACTAAGGTGCACCTGACCCAAGTCATGATGTTTTCAATTGCCTCATGCATGAAAAACCTGGACAATGAATAAGGCAGATCGCAGAAGAATTGATACCTTTGAATTATGGTGTTGATGAAGAATATTGAATATACCATGGACTACCAGCAGAACAAACAAATCTGTCTTGGAAGAAGTACAGCCAGAATGCTCCTTAGAAGCAAGGATGGCGAGACTTCATCTCACCTACTTTGTACATGTTGTCAGGAGAGATCAGTCCCTGGAGAAGAACATTATGCTTGGTAAAGCAGAGGGTGAGCAAAAAAGAGAAAGACCCTCAATGAGATGAATTGACACAGTGGCTGCAACAAAAGGCTCAAGCATAACAACGATTGTGGGGATGGTGCAGGACTGGGCAGTGTTTCTAACAACTAAAAGGTATGTGATAAATGTCAAGGAACATTCTGATGGTATAATTATTCCAATAAAGCACCGGGAGTCATAGAAAATGATCCAATGACCCCATTCTTATTCATCTTTATTTCCAATGGAAAAAAAAAATTGATTCTAAAAAAGTCCCACCACATGATATTGCAGAGTAGAGCAGATCAAAGGAAAAGAATAAAATTCAAATAGGCAACAGCAAAAACTCTTACCATTTCTGACCCAAGTTCATGTGCACACATTCGTGGATACATGGTCAAGGCAATCAGAGAATAGGACAAGATTATTTTATTGACTCCCCTTTTAATGACAATTCAGAAGGGCACTTTATTTTGCAGACATCTTCAGAGGCAAGGCTTAGGGAGTTGGTGTCAGTTCCTAGGCTCCTAATTTAACAGGACATAATAGGTACATATGTGATTCTGTGATAGATTAGAGACCTCCAAGTCATACAACTGTTACATATTAGAATGTAAAGATTATGAGAAGGGTGGTAATAGTGGGTGATTCTTGTGATTTGGGAGATGGATTGAAAAATGTAGGGTTAATTAAACATTAAAATAGGTAAGTTAAAGGGTGTTAAGGAGAAGTTCAAATATAACAATGGAAATTTGCATTTCATAGCAGGGCAGATTGCAGTGAGGAAAAAGAAAGAAAACAGAAGGAAAGATTTTGTGACTGGCAATTCAAGACAGTAAAATTTATAAGTGTGTTCTGCAGTTCCATTGCACTACTGCAGCAAAATATAACATGGGACTTTAATAAGACATTGCATTTGAGAGCACCAAAAAAAGACAGCTGATAAGTACACAGTAGGAATTAGCAGCTGGAATTTCACAGCACATATATTATAAATATGATAATATATCATATATACTCACAAAGGACACTCTCAAGATGACCTTCAATGATTTTTGCAATAATGTTTTCTCACCCTGCTTCCTATCAATCGTAGTTAGGGAGTCCAAAGGCCTTTTTGATTTTGAACTATCTCAGCCTCTTTTAGTTTAAGCTGGTAGTGGTTCCATCAATATAATTCTCTTAAAAATTGTGTGGGTCTTCTACAAATCTTTTAAGATCCACACTATTGGACAAAAGCCAGAGTCATAACTTTTATTGAGATAAACCTTTTTCTTCCTTTAGCTTCCTGTAATACTGCTACAGAACAACACCCTAAAGATTCTTAGAAGTTCTGTTGTTTAATGGAGAAGTTTCACAAAGAATGCCCTTAAAATCCTCACAGGGATGTTTTTCTTTTAGAGGCATTACCTTAAATCTTTCTGAGGTTTTTACAGAGTCATAGTAACACACTTGACTTCATCATTAGACTATGTTTTCCCAGCAGTGCCTGGAATTAATATTTGCTCAGAAGTCTTTCTTATTTTTAGCATTGTTTGCCATCTGAAGAGGCTGGGAATGGGAAACAGTTTTATTTTTGAACCCAGCAAGTCCCGGCTCCTCAGTATCTAACTGGACTTCTTTGATCTTCCCTTACTCCCCTTGTATTTTACTATAAGCAGCAAGAAGTGACCAGGTGACACTTTCAATACTCTGCCAGCAATATCCTTCGCTAGATCAGTCAGTTTATTAAGTACATTTTCTACTTTAAATATTGCCACAGATGACAGTGCTGCTGAACTTTCCATCACTATGTAACAATAAACCTCGTTCCTCCAATTTAAAATTACCTTTTTCTCACTTCATGTCAGTCTTCACCAATAGCTTCCTCAAAGGCTTTCATTAGCAGTCTTCAAGGCTTTTTCAACTTTCACTCACAACCCAGGCCCAAAGTCACTGTTTTTTGTTTCAACTACACCCTAATTCCGGTATCAAAAAACTAAGGTTGTGCAACAAATTTCCCGCAAACTTAGCAGCTGACTACTACAGTAATCATTTATAATCTCTTGTGGTTTCTGTGGGTCATGGTTCAGAAAGGGCTCAGCTGTTAATCACTTGGGTCTTTTAGTATGATTTCAGTCAGATGTGTGCTGGGGATTCAGTCATCTATCTGAAGGCCATCTTTTACTGAAAAGGAAGGATAAGTCAGGGGGCGGAACCAAGAGCCAAGTAGCCAAAGCGAATCATTCCCAGGCAGTAGAAGAGAACCTTATCAAGGCACTGGCAACATGTGCCCCACTGGACTTCAGAATGCTTTGGAGCAATGACTCCTTTGCATCGCTCGTTCTTCGCAGTTCAAGACATGTGAGTTTACACTGGTTATCCTTGCCTGGGGCACCACTGTATGTTGGTTGGAAGGGCAGTCACATAACATGTTTATTTAGTTCTCAGGTCTTCAGATCAACTGGAACTATACTCAAGGAGTGTTACTTGAGGAGCTTAGTTACATCGCGACCTGATTTAGATGACAAGATCCTGGACCTAGAGCTTGAGCATATGATGTAATGGATGAGACTTCCTGACGTCCTGAAAAGGAGAGATATATTTTGCATTTGGGAGGGTTGTGAATTATCAGGGGCTAGACAGAGGACTGTGATTTTCAGCCCCTGAGATCCTTGCTTGCCTCCTGCTGTTCTTGTCCTTGTGTATTACCCTCCAACACTGCATATACATCCAATAGAATATGACAGAAGTGTTGGTGTGTGACTTCCAAGGCTAGCTCATAAAAGATATTGTAACTTCTGGCTTAGCCTTTCAGATCACTCACTCTGGAAGAAGCCGGCAGCATGTCATTAGGATACTCAAGCAAACCTCTGGAGAGGCCCACACGGAGAAAAACTAAGACTCATAGCCAAACTGCCAACACCAAAGTGAGGGAGCCACCTTGGAAGTGGATCCCCCAGCCCAAGTCAAACCTCCAGATGACTGCAAACCGAGCCAACATCTAACTGCAATTACATGTGACATCCCAAGTGAGAACTACCCAGCTAATATTTCCCAAATTTCTGACCTGTGGAAAATATGAGAGGTGATAAATGATTGTTGTATTTTGAGCAACTAAGCTTTGGAGTAATTTGTTACACAGCCATAGTAACTGATACAGAAATACAAGATAAATATTAAAATAGGTTATTACTCAAAAATAAAATGTAATAAAGGAAACATGGAGTCCCTGGGTGGTGCAAACAGTTAACGTGCTCGGCAACTAATTAGAAGGCTGGAGTTTTGAGTCTACCCAGAGGCACCTAGGATGAAAGTTCTGGCAATCTACTTCCGAAAAATCAGCCATTCCAAACCCTACAGAGCACAGTTCTAATCTGACACACATGGGGTCACAGTGAGTCAGAATCAACTCATGGCAACTGGTTACTGGATTAAAGAAAACGTAGATTATATTTTGTAGTGGAGAAGGTACACTAAGAAAAAGAGAAAATATGACAGGAGGAAAGCTATTATGACTCGAGAAGAAAATTCGTGTGTTTTGTAGTACATTTTATTTCAATAACAAGAAATAATATGGGACGTTATATGAGATCACTTATATGTGAGATCACTTAAAAAGAATATATGATAAGTACATACTAGAGCATTAACAGGTGCAGTTAACACAGAGTTTCATAGCACAAACATTGCAAATATGTTACTGTCATACATACTAACAAAATGCACAGAGTAGGTTAAAAAACACAACTACTAGAGTCCAAAAACACATACTTTCACAAATGGAGGCCATGTTGTATAATTTCAGAACGTAAGCAAAGTTAATCTTATTTATTATATTAACCAGAATTTAAAGCACTCGTCAGAATTACTTTTAAATGAAGTAGTATTTACTCTAAAACATGACACCAAAAGTTTGTTTACTCTTATTTTGCCTGCAACAGGTAATATATATATATTAACCTCTCCAGCTTTACATATAAACTAATTGCAATTATTATAATCCATATAATTTAGCAGATTTTTAAAAAAAAATTATACCCAAGCAACACCTTTCCATATGGCCAATTAGTAGAGTCATAAAATGCAACAAATATAAGATGCTGTATTGAACATCTGTGTTGGTTATCCTATGGGAATTTTTAATAAAGGACCAAGCAGCATATTGATGTTAATTCTACGTTACCGGGACTTTAAATAAAAAACTAAAATAAATAGCATCCATTAAACTGATCATACTGTTGTAACTCAAATTGTGTTTATTATGCTAATGGAACATGAAATTAAGAAAAAGACCTTTACGCCAGTGGAATTAATTAATGAGCTTTATGAAGGCATTGGGATGTAATTTATTTCTAGATAAGTAAGTCTAATTTGCAGTTGCATGGGTCTCTGCAATGCTGATTGTAATAGTTATTCCTGCAGATGTGCTGCTCACAGCATGTCTTTCCATTAGAACTGAACACCTCATTATATAAACTGTACCTAATTAAACATAATACAGTGGTGACTTGTTAAACTGGCCTTTTTAAGTCAGCAGCTGCCTAAGCTAATAATACTGTACACAAGATTTATATCATCTTCCCTATAATAGTGATATTAAAATATACTGCCCAAGGGATTGATAACTAATTTACCAGTATGTAACAGGTACATTTCTGATTCTGTGATAAGAGATTAAAGACCAGCAGTCCATGAAAAATAAAATGAATTCAAGTCTGTTTGGAACTCAAGAGTACTTGGGGAAGCTTTATAAAAACTATATACTCTTTTTAAAAATTGGTAAAATAGTCATGGGAAAAAAGTGAACACTAAAAGTAAAGAATATAAATAAATAAATGTAAGAAATCTAGAGGTTCTAAGTATTTTTCCAAGTGCGTACAAAATTTTCATTTCAGACTCAGCGTGCTGCAGTTACATTTGCCACTTACAGTCACATCTGAATATAAATATGGCATATGCCACTGTTGTTGTTAGGTGCCATCGAGCCGGTTCTGACTCATAGTGATCCTATGTACAACAGAACGAAACACTGCCCGGTCCATATGCCACTCGTGATAGGGAAAATACTTATAATACCAGACTTCGCTCTGTTTAAATTAGACTTTTGAACGAACATCCTTAACACACACTGTAATACTCTTCCCTTTTTTAAACTGTTGGCCAGTAAGGTGAAAATACTATCAGGAAGTTTGAGCTCAGCAGCATAAAAGACAGCATATACAGAAATTTCCTTGCTAATTCATGTTCTTCTCCAACTCCACATTCACCTGATTATACTGAGCTGAGGCCTCAAATGCTCTGACCAGTCTGTCTCGGATATCTCTTGCTATACCCCCTGAACACCCAGTACTTCCCTCCCTCTGATTACTGCAGGTATAATGCTGTATTGTAGGTGTTCAGAATATGTGTCTATCTCCTCACTTTTCCCCACCAACAAATTTCAGGACAAGGGGTGTCTATAATTTATCACTGCAACCCAATCCCTAACTGGAACACAAACCAAAAAAAACCCATTGCCATCAAGTTGATTTCGACTCAGAGTAGAACTGCCCCATAGGGTTTCCAAGGAGTGATTGCTGCATTCGAACTGCTGACTTTTTGGTTAGCAGTCTGAGCTCTTAACCACTGCACCACCAGGGCTCCGTAGCAGTGCTTAATAAATATTAGCGGATTGAATAATTCAAACAATCCTCAGCACGTGACTTTCTGCACCTAACTCCAACAACTTCCTAGGGATATAGCAGGTCACTTGGTAAACATTTGTTAATTTGATCCATTGATGGACACCTATTAAAACTAAAGTCCATTTAACTTGTGAGACAGATATGAATTTAACATCAAACTTAGCGATTCTACACGTCACCCAATTTGTTACATCCAGATTGTCTCCCTCTGATCCTCACAGCCACCTCCATTTAAAATATGAATTGCAGTATTTGAGTCGTGAAAGAATCTTCCTTTAGCAATTCTAAATATTATTTACTAAAAACTTTGCAACGTGTCCATATGACACTATGAAACATCTAAACATAAGGCATAGTAAGTTTTCAACGTTATAAACTGGTATTTAGTTGCAGTGTAGAGTCAAACAGTTACTGTCGAGCAGATTGTGTCTCATGATGACCCTATGTGTGTCAGAGTTGAACTGTGCTTTACAGGGTTTTCGATGGCTGAGTTTTGGGCAATAAATTGCCAGGCCTTTCTTCAGAGGTGCCTCTGGGTGGACTTAAACCTCCAACTAACCAAATGCCTTAAATATCGGCATCATAGAGCCACCATAGCCCCCGCTGTTAGCTCATCCTAAAATGTTTGTGAACCCTGCCATCCCCTTTTTAAATTAGCAAAGGACATCTAAACCAGTTGCTGTCAAGTTGCCTCCAACTCATGGCGACCTCATGTGTGTCAGAGTAGAACTGTGCTCCATAGGGCTTTCAACAGCTGATTTTTCAGAAGTAGATCTCCAGTCCTTTCTTCTGAGGTGCCTAACCCAAAGTAAAAAAAAAAAAAGAAAATCCACAGACTAGCCAGGGACCTATGGCCCATATGGACTGATTGAAAAGAATAAACTTGGTCAATCATATTCCATTTGGGGGGAAACTGAGCAAAGAAAGGTAATTAATTTTTTAGAAATGAAGCTGAATATGAAAAGATTCATGAGATCAGATAAGATCCACAGCAGGCCAAAGCCATTTAGAAGCTAAAGATATGAGAGAGCAGAAAAGGCATAGAGTGGAAGGTGAGGAAACTTGTTGGTCAAGCAAGAACTGTTGTTGCTCAATTGGAGGTAGAGAAGCTACAAAAAAGAGAGAGAGAGATCACTAAGCTTTCACATCATGATTATAATTCACACAATCTTCTTTTTCCAGAAGAGCACACTAAGTGGCCATCTGCTTTTTAAAACCAAAAGAATCAAATTTAAGCAAATTATTAAAGTCTAGGACAATGCTAGCTGCGGTAACAAAGAAAGCCCAAAACGTCAATGACCGTTCCATTAAAAAGTAGTTTATGGATACATTCAAAGGTCAAAGAAACCACTGCTTCCAAACCATTTGCAGTGATTGGACTAGAAGTGCCGTTTCAATATAAAATGATGATATTAACCCTACCAGAGAGAAGCAAGCAATAACTCCGACAAAGACACACGAAAGAGAGGGAGAGAGAAAGCTGCTCTCACATGTTTTTTAAAGTTCCATTTGCTTTTTAATACGACTCTCATAATACATGAAGAATAGCAGAGTCAGACCTAGGATTGTAGACTGTGAAATTTGGTGAACGTGAAAACTTGATTGAACACAACTGTCATTAAGAGAAAGTAAAGTTTATATTGCCAGACATGGAAGGAATGCTGTTTAATTTTAGCTCCTTCATCTACCAGTTCATTTTCTTCACTGCTCTTCTAGCACTGCTGATCTGCTTTAAAGTGGAGGCCACAGGGCATAATGGAATGAGCCAGAGACCTGATGGAATCATGCCTTAATAGTTAAGTAACCTCTGGCAAGGTTTTTAAATATTTGTGAGCCTTAGTTTTTACATCTGAAAATGAAAATAGTACCTACTTTTCATCTGTTGTGTAAATTAAAGGAACAATATATATATACAACAACAACAACTATATATATATGTGTGTGTGTGTGTGTGTACTCTGTTATCCCTTAGACAGTTATAAGTCTTAGTTTGAAGGGAGATGGCTAGTTTGACTTTGAAATGTAACCTGAGCAGGGTGCTATTTTGACAACATGTTACATCTAGATTCCTTAGAAAATCAAATTTGTTCTCCTTCTACTTTCCAAAACAACTAAGATCTCAAGGTGTGGATATGTCAACAATCCATGAATTTAAGAAGATTACTCCTCAAATACTGAGATGCTCTTAAGTGTAAGTTGGGTGCCAAATTGTTCTCCAAATCTCAATTTCCATCCACAATGTATTCAGGAAAATATTAGACCCTTTATTCTTAATGAGAAGAGACAAGAATGTAATAATTACAATCCAGAATTTCCCCAAACCTGTCCAGATTGTTGATAACAACAAGGTTAACTGAAGAGTAACAACCTAAATTTCACTGTCACCCTTGCGTAGTGCTGGAACTCAACCTCCCAACAGTCTCCTCCAGCTATTTCTGGGAGTCCTGGGGGTTGTCTCATACGTTCTTACAAATGCCATGTCTACTCAGTTACTCATTTATAAAACCAGAAATAGGGATTTGGAGGGTGTGTGTCTGGCCTGGAGTCCCAGGGTGGTGCACACAGATAACACACTCATCTGCTAACTGAAAGGTTGGAGGTTCAAGTCCACCCAGAGGTGCCTCAGAAGAAAGGCCTGGTGATCTAACTCTGAAAAATCAGTCGTTGGAAGCCCGGTGGAGCCCAGTTCTACTCTAACACACATGGGGTCATCATGAGTCAGAATGCACTCAGTGGCAACTGGTTTGGTTTGGTTTGGGCCTTGCCATAAGTCAACAATGGGACATCCATGAGTCTTATACAAGTCATATGGGAAGGGTTGTTCTTTGCAGCAACCCATTTTCCTGAACATGAAGGATGTTGGGGTGGAGGGAGGGTTTCTTTCACTGTTACTGTTCTACAGTAACACAGAGTTCAGGTAAAATTCAACATTTTCAGCCTTCTACCCCTCCGTCTGCTTTTGGATTTCTGCTGCTCAGGAACTCACCTGAAGGCAGTCTTTCACTTGCAGTATTACCAGTGCCCTCCTCAAAAACAAAGATGCTAGGGTGCTGCCTCCAGTGTCCCCAAAGCTACAAACACAAACAGTGTTAAAGCGAAGCTGTGGTATCTGTAATCCTCACTGCACTGGAGCCTCGCCAGGCCTGCATAGGAATGGAGAGAATGCTCTCTCCGCCGCTCTGTCAACTGGATCCCAGAGCAGCAGTTCTTCTGCCTTCACAGCTTCGAGTCCCTCCAAAAAACTGATATACTCCTTTCTCCTAAGGGAAAACTGTGTGCAATCCTTCTCAGTTCCTGCCCCGCTCTACCTCTGCCAGAAGTACTTGGTGTACTCCTTTCTCTCATACTGATCAACACATACAAACACTAGGTGCCACAGAACCTACCAAAGCATCAGACAAGCCTAGACATGGGAGAAAGTCAATGATGATACATCCAGGGCCTTGGACCTAATAAAAAATATTGAAAGTCACCTACTTGGAAAAATCTAGTCAAAACACCACTGAACTAGAAAAAAACGTCTCTTGTTCTATAAGTCCCAGGTGTTCAGTCTTAAAACAATTCTAGACCTGAGGCATGCCAGACAGCTAAGCTGATCAGCAGGCCTTCTAAAGATTTAGCCACCTAAGAGTCATCACAGGTTGACCAAGGGAAATCAACATTAGAAGATACAGAGGCATAGCTGTCTACTCACAGAACCACACCAAAACTGATATCAAAAGCCAAGCTGTGATTTCCAGGACCACCTTAAATAGAATTTGATTATTTTCTTAATCCATATCTTTACCTACATCCAGAAGGGTCTGCAATAACTCCTGTGGAGAAGATCCTAACTATTTGATTCTTCTAGCGTCCATCCTAGCTTTCACAGTCCACAGAACAAGAATGCTTTGTAGGTGTCCTTAGGAAACAAGAGCAGAAAATTGAATGTTGTAAAAAATCTAAACAAAAACACAACTAACTAAAGAGAATAGGGTCTCATTTCAGAGCTCGAAAATGGATTGTTGCTCTCTTGAATCTATCTATTTCTCTCCAATTCCACTGCTAACAAATAAGCCAGCCTTATTTCCCATCTGAACTACTACAACAGCCTCCAACGTGGTGTTCTGCATCTTCTCCTGTCTCACTGTTTTGTCCTTACCTGGTTAACTCGTATCTGTTTTTCAGACTTCAGTGTAAATGTCAATCCCTAAGAAAAATGTTTTCTGACCACTCTTGTCCTAGATAAATTATATCCCCTGTGGTAGGCAAAATAATGCCTTTCTCAAAGATGTCCTAAACCAAAAAAAGCCAAATCCATTGCAATCGAGTCACTTCTGATTCTTAGTGACCCCATGTGACAGAGTAGAACTGCCCCATAGGGACTCCAAGGCTGTAATGTTTAAGGAAGCAGGCAGCCACATCTTTCTCCCTTAGAGTAGCTGGTGAATTCGAACACGTGACCTTCTGGTTAGCAGCCGAGAGGTTAACCACTGTGCCCACCATGGCTCCTTAAAGATGTTCTAATCCCTGGAAATTGCAACTATGTTACTTTACGTGGTAAAGGAATTAAGGTTGCTAACCATCTGACCTTATAATAGGGAGATTACTCTGGATTACCCAAGCAGGCCCAATAGACTCACAAAGGTCCTTGAATGTGGAAGAGAGAGGCAGAATGTCAGAGTGATGAAATGTAAAAATGATTCAACTGGCCATGTCTGGCTTTGAAGATAGAGGAAGGAGCCCACAAGCCAAGGAATCCAGGTGGTTTCTAGAAGCTGGAAAGAGCAAAGAACAGATTCCACCCACCTCCCCGAGAACCTGTAGAAAGAAACACAACCCAGTGGACAACTTGATTTTAGTTCGGAGAGACCTATTTTAGACTTCTGACCTCCAGAACTGTAAGATAATAAATTTGTGTTGCTTATGCCACTAAGTTTGTGATAATTTGTTACAGCAGTAATAGGAAACTAATATATTTCCTTATTATAAATTCTTATGGGACAAGTTTGGGTAAGCTTGTCAAAACTGTAATTACATTAATTATTTGGTCAGTATCCTTAGAGAGAGTGTATTTACAGTCTGTCTTGATCATCACTGGTTTAGCACATTGCCTGGCACACAATAGACCCTCCATAAATATTTTTTGTATTAATGAACTGTACGTGTGGGAAAACACTCCCATTTTATACAACAAAACTGACTGCACTCCAAGTGATTCCTAGTCCAGTCCAAAAGCTGAGATTTCTGTGGTTAAATGATTTATGTGAGGCCTTAGGTCTTTTTTTAAAAATCACTTTTAAAAAAGAATTACTTTAATTTATAAATATTAAAAGGATGCAAGAGTGAGTGAGAAATAGTAAAGACAGGCAAAGAAGATCCAATATGCAGATAATGTAAGTCCCTGAAAAAGAAAACCAAAACAAAGGAACAGAACAAATACTAAAATTCTAACTCAAAAAAAGTCCTGAAATTAAAAAAAAAAAAGATTTAAAATTACATATTGAAAGAGCACACTAAGCATCTGAAAATATCAACCCAGAATAAACAACATTAGGCATATTTTAGTAATCATGGGATATTCTAATTATGTCATCCCTTGTGTCCTTAAGAACTAGGATTTCAGTGCAGAAGAAAAGAAATACAGATGTAAGAAAAAGAACGTAAGTAAAAACCTTTTAGTCCTTAATTTGAATTGGAAGTGTCAGTATAAGCTCATGAGTTGTTTAAACTTTAAAAATACACACACGCACATACTTCCTAGCTCTGTTCACTAAAATGGTCTAGAAACAATGATCAATCCAGCATCAGAGAACACTTCCAGTGACCAGACTAGATCCTCAACATATTATTTGTTGTGAAAAGAACCCACAATTTTAAAGAAATAGCTGATTTCAGATCAGGGACAACACACATACAAGGTTGGCCTGGAACATCTTGACATAACAAATACCAAGAAAACTATCACAAACTATGAAGGTGATAAAAAAAAAAACACCTCACAAGCCAACCTGAAAGGAAAATACAACGATCCAAAGATAGAAAACGTTGAGCTTTGATACAGATAAGATTGCAGTGGATTGAAATGTATAAATTATGTTTAAATCCATGAGTTCATAATGATATTACCCGAAAAAAAAGTATTTAGTCATCTTCTGAGGATGGCAAGCAACCACTTCATTGTCTATTAACAACAAAAAAAAGAGCAAAAACCAGACATTATGTGTTGCCTGGTGAAAGAACATAACATCATCTATAATATGATCAAAAGGATTCAACCTAAGTCTCATCAAGCATCTGGATCCAGCTGCAAATTTGCAGGAAATACAGAGGACAGGGGAACATGTAGAATGGCTTCATGTGTATGTAATCAGGAAAATCTGGACTGTAGGAAAAACGACAGGTCAAGTGACCAGGTTCATGGATAATAAATCGTAAAAAGAAAGAGATGGAGGAGGATCTTATAGATTAAAAGAGACTTAAAATACATCAAGTTTTTTTTAATGGACAAGATTGAATTATAGTATCTAGAAATGCACATTTGGAGGATAACTATAAAGAAATTAAGTGATTATGTTTTGTATAAGGCAGGATAGTAGTTACTTTTGGAAGGAGGGAGAGGCTGTGATAACGACAAGGCACTGAGTGGCTGGCAAAGTTTGATTTCTTGTCCCAGGTGGTGGTTACAATGGTTTTCACCTTATAATAATTTATTAGCTGTGTATTTTTGGTGTGGTTTTTTGAATCTGTCTTTTATTTTACAATAAAATGTTTAAAAAAGTAACAATGCAGTTTCTAAAAACAGATGACAGAGAAATAGAGAAGAAAGTTCTTATTCCTTGAATTGCTTAGTTGGATGTCTTGCTAGCCATCAGTTACGATCAGAGTTAGCAAAAAAAAATTTACCTAAGGAAAAATACAATCCTCACTGGCTGATTCCATTGCATTATTCTAGGATAAATGCCCCAGACACTGGAAATTATGTCTAATATCAGATAATCACATCTAATATCTTACACTGGCCAAGGAATAGTTCAGATACATCGAGAAAACAACCTAGTAGGTAGAAGGTAAGATTTTCCAAAACTATCTTGGTTATTTTGCATGGCAGAAGAAGGAGATCTCAAAAAGGAAGAAGAAGCAGGCTTCAAGAAAGAGTACCAATGTTAGCAACTATGGTAGAATACCCTCTAAAAAATTTAATCATTTTTTGTTATTCTTTTTCTTTTCCCCTTCAGGTTATGGGAATAACTATAGTCAGTCCACAGTTTGGGTCTTTTGTTTTTGTTTTCCTATACTATAATTCTCCTCATATAACCTTCTGGAAAGTCCATTGAATTCTCCTCATATAACTTTCCTTCTGGAAAGTCCATTGAATTAATAAAATCTTGTGGGATGATGGTATAGAAAATTAAAGAACAGGAAGTAAAGGGTGGTATATCCTCTCCTGCATCAACCCTCCACTGAGGAGGTAACTGTAGGGCTCTAAGAGAGAATAATAGTGAAGAAGCAGTGGTCCACAGCACAATGGGAAGAGAAGTGAAAAATCAGCTATCAAGTGGAAAGCTTAGAGGCACACTTTCTCCTTCAAAATACTACAGGAATGTAACCATTGAAATGAGAAGCTGACTCTTGAGTTACTTAGAGAGTCTGGGATACAGGAGAAAATCTTCAGGATTTAGGCCTAGGCAAGGAGTTCCTAAACTTGACACCAAAAGCATGATCCTTAAAAGGCAAAATTAATAAATTGGTCTTCATCAAAATTTCTCTGTGAAAGACCCTGTAGAAAGGATAAAAAGAAAAGCTAGAGGCTGGAAGAAAATATTTGCAAACCACATATTGGACAAAGGACTAGTATCTAGAATATATAAAGAACTCTCAAAATTTGACAGTAAAGATACAAACAATCCAATCAGAAAATGGGCAAAAGAGATGAAGAGACATTTCACCAAAGAGAATATTGAGATGATAAATAAGCACATGAAAAAATGTTCAACATCATTAGCCACTAGGTAAATGCAAATTAAAGCCACAACGAACACCCATTAGAATGAGTAAAATTTAAAACAGTAACAATACCAAATGCTGATGAGGATGCAGAGAAACTTGATCACTCATATCTTGCTGGCCAGCCACTCTGGAAAACAGCTTGGCAGTTTCTTTAAAAACTAAACATGTAAATACCATATGATCCAGGAATTACACTGCTGAACATTTCTCTCAGGGAAACGAAAGCATACTGACCCAAAAACCAGTACATGAATGTTTATAATGACTCTATTCATAGTCATCAAAAGCTGGAAACAACTCAGATATCCCTCAATTGGTGAATGGTTAAACAAAGTATGGTACATCCATACCATGGAATCCTACTCAGCAATAAAAAGAACTGAACTATTGATATATGCAACAACCTGGATGTATCTCCAAAAAATTATGTGAGGGCAATCCTAAAAGATTATGTATAATTCCATTATATAAAAGTCTTGAAATGACAAATTTATACAAATGGAGAACAGACTAATGGTCACCAGGGGTGAACAAGGGGTTGGAGGTGGGAAGGGTGAGTGTGGCTATAAAAGGGCAACATAAGGAATCCTTGTGGTGATGGAAATGTTCTGTGTGACTGTCAATGTCAATATCCTGGTTGTGATATTGTACTATAGTTTTGCAAGAGGTTGCCATTGGAGAAAACTAGGTAAAAGTTCTCTACGTTATTTCTTACAACTGCAGGTGAATCTATAGTTATCTCAAAATAAAAATTTTAATTTAATAAATATGTTTGTATAATGGAACAGTTTTTTTAAACGTCAAACAGCCCCTAAAGAACAAGAACAAAGGAAGAAGAACACACCGGAAATCCAACCATGCAGTTAAAAGCTAGACTCACAAACAGAACAAGAAAAGCCAGACAGTGAAGAAAGGAAGGAAGCAGAAATGGAAATCCCAAGCAAAGAGTCAACAGCTGAGAGATTTGCAAAATTTAAAGGAGCTTAGCAAAGTCTCTGGGAGGTGCAAATGATTAACACACTTGGCTGCTAACCGAAAGGTTGGAGGTTTCAGTCCACCCAGGTGTGCCTCAGAAGAAAGCCTGGGCAACCTACTTCCAAAAAATCAGCCACTAAAAACAAATGGCCAGAAGCTAGCCAGCCCAGGCAGCAAGGAGCAGAATCACCACAAGGCAGGCAGAATGGGTGCACAGCATTATCCACAAGGAAGACAGCTCTACTATGTCCTCTCCAGCTCACACAAGTGAAGGCCAAGACATAGTTAAGTTTAAGGTGGAGGCCTGCAGGTGAGTGATTAACAAAATCACAAGCAGCTACAAATTTCTATTAGCATTTGAAATGACAACATGGGAAATCTGAGAATTTGGGGCTTTGTCCCTTAATTTCATTTCCTAGGTTCGGCTAATATAGGAGTAAAAATAAATCAACTACTTGTACAGAACCCCATTCTACTTTATCAAACAAAGAAATGATCCAGTCATTGGTTTTCAATGTAATTTTTAATAATTTTATATACTTTTATTTGAAATTATCTTAGCTTCAGAAAGTTGAGGTTCTACTCAAAACTAAATTTCCAAAACACATGCATGGTCAATATAATCAATCCCTGTCTTCGTTCTCTAGTGCTGCTGTAACAGATATACCACAAGTGAGTGACTTTAATGAACAGAAATTTATTTCTCACAGTTTAAGAGACTAAACGTCTGAATTCAGGGCACCAGCTCTAGGAGAAGGCTCTTTCTGTCAGCTCTGGGGGAGTGTGCTTGTCTTCTTCAGCTTCTGTTCCTCAGTTTCTTGAGTATCTTCATGTGGCCTCTATCCTCCCCCATTTGTCCTTGCTTGCTTCTCTCTGTGTAATCTGCTCACATCCACAGGTAGAGGGCTTGGGATTCCAACAGATATTTCTGAGGGACACGGTTCAATCTATAACAATCACTAAACACAAACCATAAACAATTAGACTCAGTTGCTAGGAAGTGAAATAAAATTAGATATTTTGCTGAGAATATCTAAGAAAAAGTTGATAAGTGCTTACCAGGGTCTGAGAGGCGAGGGAGTGGGGAGTTACTACTAAAGGCTACGTGATAAAAAATGTTCTAAAATTAGGTAATGGGGATAGTTGCACAATTCTGTAAATATACTAAAAACCATTGAAATGTGTACTTTAAAAGTTTTACAAGGGTAAATTTTATGGTATATGAATTGTCTCTCAATCTATCTCACACACGTGCGCGCGCGCACGCGCGGCTTAGAATGAGTATCGTTTTGCTCTTTTTCTCTCTTTCCTTCTCTCACTCTCTCCCACTCTTTTCCTGTTTATTCCCCCGTCTCTTGACCCAAAAGGTAATGAAATTAATTCTTTAGAAAGTCAGTTATGTGTGCTTTTCTTAAATATCAGAGCATGCATACAGTTATAGTAGGTTGCATCCTTTTATTTTGCTTACTTCAAATTAGAGCTTTGGGAATTTGTCATGCAAATTTATGCAAAATAAAAATATGAGTGTGTTACTATTTCCATTTAGAGACAAGAAAGAACACTGCCACTTTAAAAAATAGAATAAACCTACCTCACTGTTATCTTGATCTTCCCCATATTTCTGATTTCAAGAAATAGCAACTATTTCTAACTAAATTGCCTTCTCACTATGATATGTATTTCTAATAGGCATTAATAGCACATTACATGTATTAGATCCATTAAATGAAACATACATCAGTAAATTTATGTGCTGCATGCATCAAATGGAGCAGACGTGACAGAGTACTTGATTAAAATACTGGGTAGAAGTGTTTTTATCCAAGAAGTGTCTAGTATAGATATCATTTACTTTATGTATATATAAATTATATTAACTGCTTTGGTTTGTAAGTGTTTAAGTGTGATGCTACAGTGATTTTCAGCAACATGTAACTCTACTACATTTCTCATGCCACTACAGATTAGATATGTCTTCAAAACACAAATGTAACACCAGAATTTTATTTTATCTTTTCATGACTGCTATCTATAAACCAACCACTTCAGTAATGTTTTCTACATTCAAACAAGGTTACTACAATTTTCATTGGAAATTTTATATACATAACCAGGCTTTAACTGAATTCCATCTTTGCATTCTCCCTGATCATTTGAAAGGCATACCAAATTTTACTTATAGCAAATGCTTAAAGCTTGAACATTTTATTTGCATTTGTTTTCAAGGCCTGAGATTTATTGAAACAATATCAAAAAACATTTTTTTTTAACTTTAGTAAATACAGCATCTCATTTTGTAAAGCAAAATACTCAAAATTTGTGCCAGTTTTCCTGTGGTTTATAAAATCTGGTGTACAGTATGTTTGGTGAGTGAAGCCAAATCATTGGGATAGAAAATACAGTCCCAAGCTAATACATCACTTTACCATCTAGCATTTATCAAACATGTAGGAGGAAGTAGGAAAACAGTGCTAAACATGTTTTACATTTTAAGGTAGCAAAATATATTGGAACATTTTCTTAAAGTTAGGTCTCGCTCTCCAAAATAAATTCTCAGTCTGAAAAGCAAAATCGGAAATTTCTTGAAAGTGACAAGGAAACAATTAAGAGAGGTCTGTGATTTCTTTTTTCCTTAATTCAGAAAAAATGGAAGATGTTCACACTACCATCATACCTTTTAACTGTATGACTTCAGTCACATAGATATTTAAAAAGCAGAATTTTAAGCATTTAGTTAAGCCTGACATAAGCCTAAGACCGTGGCATCCTTGTGCCCCAATATTTGCTCATGCTTTCCTCTGTGGGGCACTATTTATAACAAACTGTTTGACTCAGTTATAGACATTCTGATGGGTAGCACTGGGAGGTCATAAAGTTCATTAATCATTTCTCCCTTTTTTTCCTAAAACGCTTTGTGTTAATTTCCTTTTAGTTCCCAAGAGTTGCCTTTTTACAAGAGCTTAAAATTTCCCCTGCTAATTATATATAGTTTTAACTAAACTTGCACAACTAATGCATTAAATAACTTGCAACTGAACAACATGTTATGAAACCACAAAACTTGTATGAAACTTGTTTTCTAATATGAGCTATTTGTCATTTCATAATAATCAGAAAATTAAACTTAAAGTATAATCTAATTATCACCTTAGTTTTATACATTCACAAAGCCTAAACTCTGAGTATGAATCACTTTGCTTAGTAAGACTGATTAAAGAAAAAAAGATACTGCATGTGTCAAGGGGTGTGTCAAAATATAAAATGTTCAGTGTTTTATATTACAAAAAAACGATTCTCCATCAGTATCTGCAAAGCTCGCAAGACTGTACTCCCCACGAGGGCAGGGCCTTCATCTCATTCACAGCTATACCTTCAGCAGCTAATATAGTGTCTGGTACATATTACAGGATCATTAAATATGCACTAAGTGAATAAATAAATAATTAGTATATATATGGAATTCCTGATGATTAATAACTGTATCTAAGATGCTTCCTGAAATCTGGATGCATAGAGAAGCAGCATAGAATGACTGTGAGTTTAAAATTTCTTTAAATACACAGTATTAGTTAAAATGTGGAAAGATGAAAGAGGAGCTATCATCTACTGCTAGCACAAATGCAAACTGATACACCATTTCTGGAGGACAATTTACAATACACATCATAAGTTTTACATTCAAAAAATTTACTCTTATATATTTATCCAAAGAAACTAATCAGAGATGGCCACAAAGATTTATTGATAAAGGTTTTATAATAAAAAATTGAAATGATTTATACATCCCAAAACACTGGAGCAGTTACTAAGTTATGGAATACCCACAGAATGGAATACTATGCAGCTATTAAAAATTGTCAAAGGGTGCTTAATGATACAGAAAAATTTTCTAGACCTACTTCTAACTAAAAATAAAGTCACAAAATAGCATGATCCTTTTAAAAAACTAGTAGACATATTCATAAAAAAAAAGAGTGGACAATACTTTAAATGTTAACAGTGGTTCAATATTATTTGGTAGTGAGATTACAGGTGATATATATTTTCTTCCTTGTTATATGCAGTATGTTCCAAATTTTCTACAATGAAAAGATATGATTTTTGAGGTTGATTATTTTAACGTTAGTAATTTAAAAACAAAACAATGGCTTTTGAAACCAGGCAGACCCCGGTTTAAAATTAGGCTCAGGCACAACTTTCTTCAACTCTCTCATCCTGTTTCTTCGTTTATATAACACCATTCCATTGCAGGGCTTAGCATAGTGCTTTGCATGTGGTAGACATCTAATCAATGATAACTATTATTAACTATATTCAGTTAAGACCATACACAGGTATCCATAGATAAAGATTACAAATGTATTTTTGGAAAATTTTGCCTTTCAACATCTTTTTCCCCCACCCAAAATGTATTTCATTGCTTATAGCGTGGGTCAGTTCAAAAAACAATTAATTACATATGGAAACAGCATGCAAAATTACAGCCAAAGCAATTATTAGTGCCGTTCACCAATATATTTTTAAGCATATTGCTCAAATGTTTAACATGTGATTTTCAAAGAAAATATATCTAAAACATTTTATAACCCACCAGCTTTTATGACAATTTAAATTTTTCCATATGGCCAACAGCTGACAGTATTATGCCAGCTTTAATGTTCCTCTCCCTTTTTATATAAATACTCACTTTCAAAAACAAATTTAAATTATTGGGAAGAGAACTGTGAATTTTTACAGAGTTCATGTTGACATGGAACTTCATAGTACTTAAACTAAATCTTTATAGTATATCTTTAATATCATTTTTCTCTGTAACACACAAGGAGTTTTAACTCTATGAGAATATTTAAGAGGTGGGTTTAATGTTTCTTTAACACTATTGATTCTTCCATAACAAATTTTGGGCTAATAACCTAGCTCAGCTGTGCTTTTAACGGTTAAAGGAGAACCAGGCTTAGAGGTCAAAGATATACACTGGACTTAGTTTCCTTGCTTTTAACATGGGGATAAAAATGTTTATATTGCAGGGATAATAAGAGGATCATATATGAGCAAGCACTTTGTCAACGGTAAAGTACTGCTCCAGCGTCTCCCAAAATACATTTTTCAATCTATTGGCCTTAGCTCGCCATGAAAACGGGGTTCTGTGCTAAAGGAGCTTGGGAAGCTACTTCCATGTTGGAGAATCACAATGCACATCAGCACTAGGGCTGCCGTATCAAAGTAACACAAACTGGGTGGCTATTGGGACATAGAGTGATACTCGTTAGGAGTGTGCCTCTTAGCTCAAGTAGATACAAGAGACTAAACAGGCAGCTTCTGTCCGAGGTGAGATGGGAAGGCAGCGAGGGTTAAGAGCTGGTTGAATGGACATGGGGAATCGGGTGGGAAGGAGGAGTGTGCTGTCACAGTACGGGGAGAGCAATTAGAGTTACATAACAATGTATGTATAAACTTTTGTATGGGAAAAAATAGAACAGAAATTTATTCTCTTACAGTTCCGGAGGTAAAAAGTCTGAAATCAGGGTGTCAGTTGTGTTGATTCCTTCTGAAGTTCTGTGATGGAGGATCTGTTTCACACCTCTCTTAGCTTCCGGTGACAGCCGACAATCCTTGTGATCCCTGGATTTGTAGATGTATCACTCCAAATTTCTGCCTCTGTCTTCATGTGGCCACCTTTCCTGTGTATTTTTCTCCCTGTCTCTGCTCCTCCTTTATAAGGACACCACTCATATTGGGTTAATACCCACCTAACTCCAGTCTGACCTAATGTTACCTTAACTAACAATGTCAAAGACTATTTCTAAGCAAGGTCATGTTCACAGGTGCTGAGGGCTAAGACTTCAGCATATCTTTTTGGGGCACACACTTCAATCCATAACACACATTAAACATGTGATTCTCAAGATTGGAGGCGAGATTGGGGAGAAGGGTAGAAATGTCTCAGAATCACCTGGAGAACTTTTCAGAAAAAACATGCAGTCCTACCACCACCATCGCTTCCAGGAGACCAGAGTAAACTCACCTTAGTATGAGGATATGCCTTTGGAGTAAGGAAAATACATCTGTTTTTAAAAAGCACCCAGGGGCCTTGATACATGATCATGCCAAGTGTTTAAAACTAGTCTGTTAAAAGTGATAATTTTACACTAATATATAGGTTTAACTTCTTAATCCCATTATTTCACATACTGTTTTGAGTAATGCCTATTAACATACTACAAAACTAGTGTCAGAACGAAATTTAGAAAACACTGAACTTTGCAAGTTAATATCATTGCAATTGTTATTGACAATACTGCCTTGAGTGAGGATGTAGTCACTCAAAGATGCAACCCAGCTCTGAGGCTCTGAAAGGTCTATGTGAGGTTTTCTGAGGTTGCTAGGTAAGATTTACACTGAGACCAGGTGTGTATGTAATCAAACGACTCAACTAAAAGAAAACATAGAGGAATATATTTATGACCTTGACATAGGAAAAGCTTTCTTAAACAAGACACACACACATATTTAAACATTAAAAAAAGATTAATAAATACTCTTACACAGTAAGTCATTCTTCACAATTATATTGTCTAAAAGAAAATTAAATCCTTAGATTTAAGCGTGCCATCCATTCTTTACTTTATTCATTCATTCACCAAATATTTGCTGCATACCTACTATGTAACAGCTTTAGAGGTGATTTTTTTCTCAAAGAGTTGTGTTCTAGTCATTTTTTTTACATAGATTTTCCTGTAATAGTCATATTCAGTAGCAAGAATTTGCAGTCACAATTGGCTAAGCCAAATTATAAATTGTGATCCTTCTCTCAATTTTTTCTTTTTTTTTTCTTTCAATTATTTTATTTTTTTTATTGTGCTTTAAGTGAAAGTTTACACTTCAAGTTAGTTGCCCATACAAAAATTTATACACACATTGTTACGCGACCCTAGTTGCTCTCCCTATACTGTGACAGCACACTCCTCCTTTCCACCCCGGATTTCCCTTGTCCATTCAATCAGCTCCTGACCCTCTCTGCCTTCTCATCTCGCCTCCGGACAGGAGCTGCCCCTTTAGTCTCATGTATCTATTTGAGCTAAGAAGCACACTCTTCACAAGTGTCATTTTATGTCCCATAGTCCAGTCTAATCTTTGTCTGAAGAGTTGGCCTTGGGAATGGTTTTAGTTTTGAGCTAATAGAGAGTCCAGGGGCCATGTCTTCCAGCATCCCTCCAGTCTCAGTCAAGCCATTAAGTCTGATCTTTTTACTAGAATTTGAGATCTGCACCGCACTTTTCTCCTGCTCTGTCAGGGACTCTGTTGTGTTCCCTGTCAGGGCAGTCATTGGTGGTAGCCAGCCACCATCTAGTTCTTCTGGTCTCAAGTTGATGAAGTCTCTGGTTTATGTGGCCCTTTCTGTCTCTTGGGCTAATATTTTTTTGTGTCTTTGGTGTTCTTCATTCTCCTTTACTCCAGGTGAGTTGGGACCAACTGATGCATCTTAGATGGCCGCTTGCTAGCTTTTAAGACCCTAGATGCCACTCACTGAAGTGGGAATCAGAACATTTTCTTAATAAAATTTGTTATGCCAGTTGACCTACATGTGCCCTGAAAGCATGGTCTCCAGGCCCTTGCCCCAGCTACTCTGTCCCTTGAAGTGTTTGGTTGTATTCAGGAAACTTCTTAGCTTTTGGTTTAGTCCAGTTGTGCTGACTTCCCCTGTAGCGTGTGTTGTCCTTCCCTTCACCTAAGATAATTCTTGTCTACTATCTAGTTGGTGAATGTCCCTCTCCGTCCCTCCCCACCCTCATAACTATCAAAGCATGTTTTCTTCCGTGTTCAAACCTTTTCTTGAGTTCTTATAGTAGTGGTCTTATACAATATTTGCCCTTGAGCAACTGACTAAATTCACTTAGCATAATGCCTTCCAGATTCCTCTGTGTTATAAGATGTTTCACGGATTCATCGTTGTTCTTTATCGTTGCTTAGTATTCCATTGTGTGAATATACCATAATTCATTTATCCGTTTGTCTGTTAATGGCACCTAGGTTGTTTCCCTCTTTTTGCTGTCATGAACAGTGCTGCAATGAACATGGGTGTGCATATATCTATTCGTGTGACAGCTCTTATTTCTCTAGGATATATTCCAAGGAGCAGGATAGCTGGATCATATGGTACTTCTATTTCTAACTTTTTAAGGAAGCGCCAAATGGATTTCCAAAGTGGTTGTACCATTTTACATTCCCACTAACAGTGTATAAGTGTTCCAGTCTACCCACAACCTCTCCAACATTTATTATTTTGTGTTTTTTGGATTAATGCTAGCCTCGTTGGGGTAAGATGGTATCTCATTGTAGTTTAGATTTGCATTTCTCTGATGGCTAATAATCGTGAGCATTTCCTTATGTGTCTGTTAGACACCTAAATGTCTTCTTTGGTGAAGTACCTGTTCATATCCTTTGCCCATTTTTTAATTGGGTGATGTGTCTTTTTGTTGTTGAGGTTTTGCAGTATCTTGTAGATTTTAAAGATTAGATGCTGATCGGATTTGTTGTAGCCAAAAAATTTTTCCTAGTCTGTAGGTTGTCTATTTACTCTTTTGGTGAAGTCTTTTGATGAGCGTAAGTGTTTGATTTTTAGGAGCTCCCAGTTATCTAGTTTCTCTTCTGGTGTTTGTGCATTGTTACTTATGGTTTGTATTCTGTTTATGCCATGTATTAGGGCTCCTAGCATTGTGTCTATTTTTTCTTTCATGATCTTTATTGTTTTAGATTTTATATTTAGGTATGATCCATTTTGAGTTAGTTTTTGTGCATGGTGTGAGGTATGGGTCTTGTCTCAGTTTTTTGCAGATGGATATCCAGTTATGACAGCACCATTTGTTAAAGAGACTGCCTTTTCCCCAATTAAGGGACTTTGGGACTTTGTCAAATATCAGCTGCTCATAGGTGGATGAATTTACATCTGGATTCTCAATTCTGTTCCATCGGTCTATGTATCTGTCGTTGTACCAGTACCAGGCTGTTTTGACTACCGTGACAGTATAAAAAAAATCAGGTAGTGTGAGTCCTCCCACTTTTTCTTCTTCTTCAGTAATGCTTTACTTATCCATGGCCTCTTCCCTTTCCATATGAAGTTGGTGATTTGTTTCTCCATCTCATTAAAAAATGCCATTGGAATTTGGATCAGGATTGCATTTGAAGCTCTAACGTCCTGTCACCAGGTGGTTAGATCTGTTACTAGGTATGTGAGCCAAGGAGTCTGTTTACTGGTCTCGTATGGAGTCAGCTCAGATGTCCAGGTAGTCAGTCACCAAGTGTGTGGTGCAGGCTCTCACCTACAGTCCTAGACAGGCAAGGGTGATTGGTGTAGGCACAGGCATCTTGGTGCAGTAGGGGGTCTTGCGCTGAGCAAGGCAGGGGTCTGACAGCTGCCCAAGTGTCTGGGAGGAAACCGTGTCCTTCTTCCCTAGAGCGTGTAGGTGGGTGGGTTTTGCAACCGGACTATGAGCACCCAGTGCTGTTGGCTGTAAGGACTGGAAGGCACAACTTACTTTTGGACCCCTGTCAAGGGTGGCTAGGTGGTGTGGGTGGAGCCACCAGTCCTCAGGCCCCTGATGTGGGTAGGTGAGGACCTTGCTTAATTAGCAGAGAAGTGTCAAATGTCACAAACCTGCCACTTCCCCATATAGCTGATACAACTGAAATTAGGCTTCAGGTATATACCCTGTTGTACTGTGGTAATGAGGGCCTACACTGTTGAAATGGGCCCACACAGGTCTACGCAGGGGTGAAAGGCATTCAGAGTCCATGGACCCCTTATGCCTGTGCCTAGGCAAAGGAGCTGTGCTTACCCTGAGTTCCCTGCTTAAAGGAGCTGGTAGATTATTTTTTTCCTGTTTGTTAATTTGTTCCCTCTCCAAGGCCTGGAGAATGGACCCTACTTCTGACCCAGGGGATTCTGCAATTGCTGAAGCTGGCCCAGGACTCAGTGCAGAGAGGGGAGGGGGCAGGTAAATGGGAGAGAGGTTTTTCCCCAAGGGGGTGTTTTTTGATTCGCGTGGTAGGTCAGATGCAGGTACTTATGTTTTACCAATTGAGCGCCACTTTTCACCAGTTCTGGGAGGCCGGGTAGACTCTCTGCCACTCTGTCTCTCCTGGTGTGGAAAACATCTCCCAAGTGCCACTGCTTGCCTCACCACACACGCCATCCGATCCAGTCTGAAGGGTCAGGTCTGGCAACCCCTCGCTGCTTCCAAACCATCTCTCCCTCCCCCGCCACTCAGTCCAGTTCTGGAACTTTGCCTTTGATGTTCAGGGCTCCTAGATTGTCATATATAATTGATTCACTTGTTATTTCGAGTTTTTGTTGTAAGAGGGACCACAGGAAGCGTCTGACTACTCCACCATCTTGGCCCTGCCTCCTCAATTATTTTATTTTATAAGCTCCATATGGAAATGGCAACTTCATCTTACATACTTTGGACGTGTTATAAGAAGGAATCAGTCCCTGGAGAAGGACATCATGCTTGATAAAGTAGAGGGTCAGTGAAAAAGAGGAAGACCCTCAACAAGATGGATTGACACAGAGGCTGCAACAGTGGG
The DNA here is from genome assembly GCF_000243295.1 of Trichechus manatus latirostris. Lineage (NCBI taxonomy): Eukaryota > Metazoa > Chordata > Mammalia > Sirenia > Trichechidae > Trichechus > Trichechus manatus. The sequence goes on from NW_004443994.1 coordinate 2,248,003, forward strand.
CTCAAGCATAAGGATTGCAAGAATGGCGCAGGACCAGGCAGTGTTTTGTTCCATTGTACACAGGTTGCTATGAGTCAGAAGCAACTTGAGGGCACCAGGGCACACTGCTGACAATTGGAAGATCCCCGTACATGGGCAGTACAACTTACTTGGCTGCCTGCTCCTCTCCTGGGCCCTCAATTCTTTCTTGCTATGCACTTCTTTGCTCTTCACAAAATGAAGTTTCTGGGACAAAACCCCACCAGTATTCACTTTCTGACCTGGAAAGATACATATTTCCCTCAAAATGATAGACTAAACATTCAAGGGGAAGCAATCACAATGCCTTGCACATCGTGGGAACTAAATAATAATTTTATTTGATTTATTTGATCTTTTTGTTTTTGTATAGATTCTTTTCATATAAAAAGTCATTAAATACATTGATTTAGTGTAAATGTGATCAACATAGACTACATACTGTTTTACAAGATTAACAAGTGGAAGAAAAAGATAAGGCAACTCAAAACCTGGCTGTGAAGCAGGTAGTTTTTCCAGTTTTTGAAGTCTCTGAAAGATATTCTGCATGTTCCCTTGCATTCTCCTGAGTACTAGAGCGTTCTGCTCCTTGAGGCTGCCTCTTAAAACGTGTTTTGGCATGAATTTCCTTGGGTTTATCCTGTTTGGAGTTTACTCAGCTTCTGAATTTGTAGGTTTATGTCTTTTGCCAAACTAGAGAAATTTTTAGCCATTATTCTTTGAATACTTTTACAGCCTCTCACTTTTTCTCCACTCCTTCTCAGACTCTGTTGACACGAATTTAGTTTTGTTTTTTTTTCTAATATAGTCCCATAGGTTCCTGAGGATATGTTCGTTTTTTCCTATCTATTTTCTCTCTGTTATTCAGAGTGGAAAATTTACTGATCTAAGTTCACTGATTCTTTCTTCTGTCCTCTCCATTCCACTATTGAGTGAGTTTTTAATGTTGCTTATTATATTTTTTAGTTCTAACACTCCATTTGGTTCTTCTTTATATCTTCTAGTTCTTTGCAGACACTTTCTATTTCTTTGCTGAGACTTTGCATTTTTTCATTTATTTCAACTATGTTCACAATTACTCACTGCAGCATTTTTATGATATTTGCTTTGAAATCCTTGTCAGAGAATTCCAGCATCTATGTCATCTTGGTATTGGTGTGTGTCCATTGTCTTTTATCATTCAGGCTAGGATTTTCCTGGTTCTTGGTTTTTATTATGTCCTGGACATTCTGGGTAGTTGAGACTCTGGATCTTATTTAACTCTGGGTCCAGAGTTATAAGACTCTGGATTTTATTTAAATTTTCTGTTGTAGCTGGTTTCCTCTGACACAGCACCAGCATGGGGAGAGGAAGTGCTGCCTCATTGCTGCTGGGTGAAGATGGAAGTTCAGGCTTCCTACTAGGCTTCCACTGACATTGCCCCAGCTGGGAGAGAGGAATAATTCATTACTGCTACACATTGGCTAGGAGAAGGTGAAAGTTCAGGCTTACCACTCATCCTCTCTAACACAAGTTTCCTCCTCACTGCCAGGTGGGGGTGGAACTTCAGGTTCCCCATGTAATCTCTACTAACATCGTGGGGTGCCCTCATCACCACTGACTAGGGATAAAAGTCCCCACTCCCCACTCCGTCTTTTCTGACACCAACCCAGAGAAGAAGGAAAGGAGACTCATTACAGCCAGGCAAGAGTGGAAGTCTAGATTTCCCACTCAGCCTTTGCCGCAGAAGGCGAAGATTGGGCCACCATTTTTCCCATGGTATTTGACAAGAGTAGAGAGTTTATTCTCTAAAAGGTCTCTGTTTTGCTAGGTTGTCCCTTTTCTGGTCCTTTGGCTAAAGCTTTTCCTGAGGCTTTTTCTTTTTCTTTTTTTGTCTGTACCTATTGGCATTTCTAGGTTGCTGGCTTCTCCAGCACCCAGTCTAGGATTATATGGCAAAAATAAAGCCCAGAGAACTCGTCACTGTGCCATTACTCAGGTCCCAAGGTCTCTAACCAGTCTGATTTCTTCCCACCATCTTTCAGAGTCTTCATGTGTTTGTTTTATATGTAATGTTCAGAGTTTTTAGCTGTATTTAGCAGAAGAAATAGGGAAAAGTGTATTTATTCTATCTTTTCCAGAACTAAATGTAGTTTTATTTGATTTTAATACTTTCTATGTTATATGTATGCTATTTCTCCAAAGATTTTTGGGACCTGATGCTATTGTGTACTCATTCCTTCAGAGGCATGCTTAGAAATATTTTTCATAACTACTCATATCTTTATATATTTCTCTGAGAAATTTTCATGTCATCAGAATTTTCTTAATCTGCAGTGTACATCCGATTGAATTTTTTCTGCAACTCTTTGTTTTTTGGGATCTATAACACCACTGTTACAAAATCTAATTTTAATGAAAGTACAAAGGTCGTAGATGATCATTCCACATGGGTGAAGGAAGAGATGCTACTCATCATGTCTTTCATAGACTTTTTCCAAATGCACACGACCAGAGCCTGATTATTCTCTTAATTTCAGCCTCACCTGAACAGATGTTCCTAGCTGATTTTCTTCTGCTTGTGCACTGATAGTCTCATTTATTCTGATTATCATTTTGTGTTTTTATTGAGCATGATCTTCTATTTGCTCATTTTCATTCCCCATTCCTGTTTGAGCACCTCCATCATCTTTCACACAGTTTGCTTTTGATGTCTGAAAAAGTCAATAATACCCACAAATCTGCTGTGGCTCAGATGCTCACTATGAAAGTCTTTTCCTTTTCAGTCCATCTCCTGAAGATATTTTCCTGGCAGGCAATAAAACAACTTTGGAAAAATAATGTCTCATTTACTTCTCTCCACTTAATTTGCTTTTTAAATCTTTTCTCATCTTGAAAATTTGTATGAGGCAAAAACTTCACTGTTTTAAGCCCATCTCATGAACTGAACATAACCTTTGACAACGTTTCAGCAATATAATGCTCATTTGGAAATTTTACTAAAAATGGGACACCTGTTTGGTGTAGCATGCTATGGTAACCATTGTTATTTTCACATCTGCACTATTTTGAGACAAAGGATTGTTAAATCCAAGTAATCTTGTCCCTGACCGTTTTGGTTAGTAAAGGGGTTTCATGAAACAAACTAGTAAGTAATGTGAATCCACACAAGTAAAACTAGTATCTAAGCTGATTGGAAGTCTCCACACTATTGCTCCTTTTGTTTTCTACAATCACTTAAGGAAGGGTTAAAAAAAAATACAGTACAGTTTTTGAAAAATCATACGCTCACTGTATGCATTGCTTTTTCTTATTCTTGGCATGAATAGAATTGCCACAGAAATCCTCTTGGCTCTTATGATGTCATTATAGAAATGCTCTCTCACAAATCCTTCCCATTTGTCTCCTTCACTGCCTGCTCTGTAGTTGAAACAATTCTTTTCAAAATAATTTATAAATTGTTTTGTATGACACCCGAGACATTTATTATAGGCTTCAAGTTCAGCAAAAGATACCCAATTATTTCTATTTAATTCATTTATCAAATGCTAAGGGCTACGGCAATAATTTAGAGGTTATGTCATTTAGTATCTCGCAGTGAAGAAGACAGTTCTGCTCCCAGTAGGATGAGCTAATTTCGAAGGCATTGGTCAACAGGAAACCTGCCAGAGAAGAAGGAACAGTGGCATTGAACAGAGATGCTCTAGACAGAGGCCAAAGATTAACCACAGTACAAATACTGTCGTTGATTTGATTTGATTTATGTACTCTTTTTTTTTTTCCTTTTAATTCTAGAAAGTGGCTATTTTCATTATTTCTTTAAAATAGTTCTACTTTGTTTTTTCACATTGTTATACTACATGAGTAAAACTGATTCTTTACATAAATCTGATTGTTCAGCCTTATTTATTATTTACCCCATATACCATAATGCACATGATGGAATGATATTTGAAAATGTAGAAAGAAACCATGTCCAGTTTTCCTCCCTGTACTGCACACCATAAAGTTTTAATGCAGTTCAAATATTTCACCAAATTATTTTTCTCCATTGAATTTATATTTGAAGAATTCAGCATAAGAGAAAGGAGGTTATAGGATTCTGCATCTGCCTGTTGGTTAATAGATTCTTATTCCTCCATCTTTGCCTCTTCTCAGTTGAGAATATTAAACCCTGGAAATCAGTCTCTGCTTTAGTTTGATCGATTACATCCAATGTAAGAAAACAACTTAATTTTTGGCTAAAACAGTAGCACCCCTCTCTTACTAATTTGTATTCTTACTGTTGATAACTCTAGATGTAAAACTGGCCATACTGGCATTTTAAACATAGTGATGCTCAGCTTTGAAAAAGATAATACCCCAGAATTTGTATTTAATGACATCTTTTCTGATTCTTTTTTTATTGTTGTAAAAATATAGGCAGCACCACATTTGCCATTTCAACGTTTTCCACATATACAATTCAGTGAGATCAATTACATCAATCATGTTGTGCAGTCATCACCAATGTCCTTTGCCAAATTTTCCATCCCCATAAACTCACATTGCAATATTGATTATTAATATGACACTACGGGTTTGCTCAAAAAAACATCATTTGAGAAGAAATGGGGTCCTTCACTAGCTCTTACAAATGAGAAAAGAAGTATCTACACTCTGGGATCCTAAGGAATATGTAAAAATAGAATCCACTTGGAGTTACAACAAAGACCACTAATAAGCAAAGAGTCTTAGCAAAGTCAATTAAAGTGCCCTACTCAAACGGATCCCTAACCCAGCTGAAGAGAGGGCCAGCCAGCCATCACACACAACTGCATCTTCACGTAAACAGGACTTGGGTTGTTACTAGGCTTCCTGCTCTATACCAACTTCACATTGCCATCTGTTTTCTGGCGCTCCCTCTTCTTGCAGGATAGGAAATTAGGAATTATTCATTGTGGGATGCTTAATGCATTCATATTTAATTCTTTGTGTACTATTCAAATGCTTGCATGTTAGTGGCACCTTGAGGAGATTGAAGTTTATTTTTGTGCATTTTCTTGTCTTCTGGCCCACATATTCCCTTTGCTTCATCCATCTGCCTTTATTCCTCCCACCATATCTATCTATATCTTGCAAAGAAAAAGGACTTTAAAATGTCTCCCTTGCAGTACTCCTTCCCTAGAGTCAGTGCCAACAAATTGCAACCATTGATGGGCCCTAGTGTGCTGGTATGTGTCTGTGCATCACCACTAGAAACAGTAAGAGATGACAAGCAACTGCAGATTGAGCATCTCATGTGGATATGTGGAACTAACATCCGCCACTTGGCAAGCTCTGTTCGGGGAGGCTTACGTAGCTCTTGTTCTGGGATTATTATAAAAATAAATCTTTTAACATTTGTTTGGGATTAAAAGTGAGGAAATCTAGACTCACAATTTAAAATGCACATCCTGATGAATAATAAATACATTAGTAAATATACATTAAGAGAGAATTATATTTTCTGCAGCTTGTTGTGTTTCACTGAAGGCATTCGCCTCATAACAATGAATTAACAGAACCCAAATATCAGACCAAGACTGGAGTCATGAGTGTGTAGCTAGCACCATCTCCTTGAAGCAAAGGAGGCCCAAAGCAAGAACAGGCTAAAACAAAGTGGAGCCTGTATGAGAGGGAAAGGAGTGGCCTGGGGGACATTCCAGGGCAACAAATGAGAGGACTCCTGGGGTGTCCTGGAAAGAGCACTGGGCTCAGAGTCAATGGCCTGACTTCTAGTCTTGACTTGGCCACTGATACTCTGCATCTCAGGGAATTAGAATGCCTGTGAGGATCACAAGGCCTCATGGACATAGAATTACATGTAAACTATAATGTACTTAACAAATGTGAAAGAAGGGCAGAAGTCCTGAAATTTCAGAATCAAGGGGACATCTAAGAAAGATTCCATCGGATTAGCCATAAGTGAATCTGTGAAATTAACCAGTTGTCTCCTTAACCAGTTGCCATCTAGTCTTTTCTGACTCACAGCAACTTCATGCGTGTCAGAGTAGAACTGTTCTCCATAGGGTTTTCAATGGCTGATTTTTCTGAGTTAGTGAGCCCTGTTTTCCAAGGTACCTCTGAGCGGAATTGAGCCTCCAACCTCTTGGTTAGCAGTCAAGCACACTAACTCCTTGCACCACTCAGGGTGGTGCCTCCTCAGTCCCTCACTTTCTTTATGTTCATCTCCACTAGTCCTTCCCTTCCAAACACCTAGCAGTGGTCAGGAGCCCATGATAGCCACTTGCCCCCTGAGTTAATCTTCCCTCATCCACACTCCCTTACACAGCTTCATCTGCTGGACAACACCCTCTCCAACTCCCAACATTAAAGTTTAATTTTTCTGTACCCCCCTTCTTCAGAACCCTGTTCTCTGTTGATACAAGTTTGATGGATACACAGGCACAGGGACCAGAGAACGTAGGTGCAGGTCTTAGCTCCTCTGCTTGCCAACCATGAGAGTCGGCAAATAATTTAACCTCTCTGTGCCTTTGTCTCAACAGCTGCCTTATAGCGTTACTGTGAGGGTACATGAGATAATAAAGATAAATCACTTGGTGCAGTGCCTGGTACATAAAAAAAATGTTAGACATTATTTGAGCTAAAATGTTAATGATGGATATCAGTCTAATGTCATCCCTTCAAAGCAACTCTTGATTTCATCAGCAGCCTTAACTTGAAGTAGAATATAATTGTGGGAGTTTTAAACACCAGAAGAAGGTGCAGAGGGAGATACATTAGGTCAGGGAGCAAAGTGCTTCTTGGGACAGGCTATTCCAACACAGGAGACCAGCCCTACATGATATGACTCCTATAATGTGGCCACACAGTCCTCTCCCTCATCTGTATAACAGCAGAAAATAGAGAGGCCTGGACCAGAAGACTAAAGGGGAATATGGGGATATTATTTATGCTGGGGCCTTGTTGAATGATCTTCTCTTCAGCCAGAACTGGGTAAACAGAAACATTTTTGCAGAAACAAGCAAACACTGTACTGTGCGGTGACTTCACAAACAACTGTTTAATAGTCCATTACCGGCTTTTCCAGACAAGTGATCACCAAACCACCTTTTTTTTTTTTTTTTTTTTTTTTTGGTGGAAAGGGCAGTTATTGCTTTGTTTATAGTTGGGGGTCGTGGGGGGGGGAGCTGAAGGGAAAAAGGAGGTGACATTAAAATCACTTGCCATCTTTGAAGCTTTGCAGGTGAGCTATGCCCAGATTCAAGGACAATGTGTTAAGGCTGACTCCTATGTCGTCCCTGAAAAGCCCTGGGAATTTTAATTGAAATTACTTTTCAGCACTGGCACTCTGCCTTATTTGCAATTTGTATTATGAAGGACAGTGCTAAATAAGAAGGGTGACTTTTTTTTTTTTAAATACAGACTCCAAAACTGGATGTTGGCAACTCTTCTCACCCACCTAAGAAATAAACACAAGAGTCATTTTTTTTTCAGTGAAGGACAGGAAACATCTTTGGTTATCAATGTTCAAAAGCCAACTAAAACAGCAAAGCACGCGTAGTGGGAGAAGGTCCCCAAAGTAGAAAGCTACTCATGGAGATGGAAAAAAGTTGAAGAACAAACAGAAAAATCTCCAGGTTTGCATCCTGCATTTCAATGCTGCATTAAAGTTGTTGTTCCTCCCACCACAAAGCATTTCCTCAGAAGTCGTGAAACTCCATAACATAGGACGTTCAAATATTTTCTCTTTCTGCGTTGTTACTGAGTGTTGTCCCCCTCAAGATATGTGTTGTAAATCCTAACTGCTATACCTGTGGTTATAATCCCATTTGGGAGTGAGCTTTCTATGTTATGATAATAAGACAATATTAGTGGGGACCTGGTGGCACAGCGGTTAAGAGCTTGGCTGCTAACCAAAAGATCAGTAGTTCGAATCTACTAGCTGCTCCTTGGAAACCCTGTGGGAGTTGGAATCAACTCAATGGCAAAAAGTTTGTTTTTTCTGATTTTTTTTTTTTTTTTTTTAGTGTAAGGTGTGTTTTACATCAATCTCTTGAAGTATAAAAGAGCAGATTAGGCACAGAGAAGCAGGTAGAGAATGGGAAGATAGATGCCAAGCCTCATGAAGATCTTTGAGGAACAAGGACCTTCCCCCAGAGCTGACAGAGAGAGAAAGCCATCCCCTAGAGCCAGGACCCTGAATTCAGACTTCTAGCTTCCTAGACTGTGAGAAAATAAATCTCTATTTGTTAAAGCAACCTGCTTGTGGTATTTCTGTTATAGCAGCACTAGATAACTAAGGCAAGTATTACTTTTTTCCTTTTCTCTAACTCGTTTACTAAATTAACCGAATTTTTTTTTTAATCTAAAAAGTAATAATCTCCCATAAATTCTTAAAAGTGCATCAAAAGGAACCCAACAGACCTTTACTGCAATGTCCCCACTCCCCTGGCTCTCATTTTTGTAGTTTGCTAAGCTGGTGGCTGCACTGCTTACTTGTAACCTAAGAAGTTTCCCCTAGAAGGAAATACCACACTAAGCAAGCTTTATCTTTTCCAACATGTAACCAAGCAAAAGAAAACCTTATGCTTAGCTAATTATGAGATACGATGGCATCTTAGGGGGAAAAACCAAACCCTGCTGTTGAATAGAAGAGATCTCAGTAAACCTCCAACTTTTGAATGTAGCAACGGCAAACCCTTTGCTCAGGACCCAGATATGAGCCAGACATAAGATGACAACAGAATAATTATTTCGCCGTGATGGGCTACTATGATTATCTATTCCATTATGAGTCAAGCCCTAGAAAATCCAAAGGTAAGCAGCAGTTAAATAGCTATAAACAGTGGTTTAATGAGAATTTTGAGGAAATATCATGAGGTGAGAACACTGTGAAACCCACTGCAAAAAATGAATCCCCAAGTATAGTGGCCCCTCAAAAGGAGCCCTGGAGGCGCAGTGGTTAAAGCGATCAACTGCTACCCTAAAGGTTAGAACCCACCAGCCACTCTGGCATAAAGACATGGCAACCTGCTTCCATAAAGATTTACAGCCTTGTAAACCCTATGGGGCAGTTCTACTCTGTCCTATGGGGTCACTATGAGTCAGTTATGGTTATAGTTTACCTATTTATTTGGAAGTCGTCACTGAGAAGGGGAAGTGGTAAAATACATGTTCCTTACACTCAAGAAAATACCAGAGTTCTAAGAGCCTCTTCAAACTAGATTCCTTTTATTCCATTTGCCATGTTTCCCAATATTTTTTAAAAAAAACATTTGTTCATCATAAATGTACTGAGTACTTAATATTTGCCAGTAAGCTTAAGCATAAAAACAATAGGTTGGTGGAAGGATTATAAGGAAAAAAGGAAGTTTTTTGTACTCTTTCCTCCCAAACTTACTCCTTATCTGTTCTCTGTGTAGAAACTAGGGCAGGAAAACTAAAGGGCAGGAAACCAGTCTTGGAACACATACACACACGCAGAGTATTTGAACTTCCGATTTCCTCCCTTCCCCAGTCCTTGCCTCTGTGAAGACCTCACCCTGAGCCTTGGGCCCCCTTCTAGGCATAATAAAGGGAAAAAATTGGGGGCGGAGCGAGGAGCGAATAAGCCAAAATCTTTCCTTCCCAAATCTAAAGAGCTTCAGGCAAGAAGTGCAAGTGGTAGTACTCTGACAGATATATATGATTATTATTACATATACAGATAATACTGATATTATTAGATAATAGATGTTATCATTCCTGAAAATTGAGCTCAGAGAGGTTCAATACTTGGCTCAGCAAGTACAAAGCAGATTCTGACCCAGGCTGTCTGACTCCAAGGCCCATGTTCTTTCCACCCTACTCCATTGCATCCTTCCTTCCCTGCCTTGACAAACTGCATATGATTTCTTTGACACTCAGATTAAGCTTCCTCCCTACTGAAGTGATCCTTCACTCTCTTTCCTGCGAACCCTATCTCCACCTCCATTGTAACACTTATTACATTGGCTGACGATTCTTTTCTTCTCTTTCACCTCAACCACTCACGTATAAACTGCTGGAGGGGGCAGAGTAACCATCCTGTTCATCTTTGTATCCCTCAAGACGCTCTGTATCGTGTTCAATATTTATTGAACAGAGGACTTCGATAAATGTTGGTTGCGTTTAAATTAAGTTGACCCCCAAAGCATGGTAATGAATGCTGGATTTAAGAAAGCTACGCTGGTGCAAACAGTTGTTAACGCACTTGACTGCTAACGGAAGGTTGGAGGTTTGAGTCCACTCAGTGGTACCTTGGAAGAAAGACCTGGCAATTTATTTCCAAAAAATCAACCATTAAAAACCCTGTGGAGCACAGTTCCACTCTGACAACATGGTGTCAACAAGAGTCAGAATCAATTCGCCAGCAACCGATATCTTACTCTCCAAAAATAAATGGCGAAGCACTCAGATAATCGTAGAAAGAAAAGTGACACTAAGTCCAGAATGTGATTTACACAGCTTCAGAATGAAGTCAAGAGAAAACTATGAAAGCCTCAAGGAGGAACACAAGGGTTGATTTAGGGTAGCAAAGCTGATAATGAGGTGGAAAATGGTCAAGCCTGACAAGGCAATGGCTAGATTCCTCAGGACAAAAGGTAGTGACAAAATGTTCTCTCATCAGTGGTCCCAACCTAACCTCTATTAGACAAGGTTCTAACATTATACCCAGTTAACCGGCCATCTAAAAAGCCTGTATCTCAGACTCAGACACTCCCCACACAGACTTACAATTTTTCTTCCTTTTCATTCAGCCTGAACTGACAGGTGTAGAGGAAAAGCCCTGCCCTTTTCACCCTTAACTGAAGTTTGAGCAGATTTTTAAATCAAGTTCTCTGTGAATTGACTCAACCATAGATAACAAACCTAACCTACACGATGAAGTAATTTCACTTCTCTTAAGGTTTTTGTTTCCATTCCTACTACTTCCTTTAAAATACTTTTAAAAATTTTTTTCAGCCTATGGTGATGAACTCTTATCACTGAAATTAAGAGACTCTGCAAGAGATTTTTTATTTCAATCTGAAAGAAGATGCCATTTGTCTTATCTGAAATGCTTTGTGTATGCTACTTTTGTGTTTGCCTTCATTTTCTTGCAGAGAAGATTGAAAACCCAAATTAAAGGTGCAAGTAAAGAAATGGATTTAGTAAGCTAACTTATTTAGAAGAGTGGGGAAATGTGGCATTCTGGTTAACTCAGTGTTCTAATTACCCTACCCTATTCACCATAAATTGGAGACTGATTCTCAAAAACTTGGTACAATACTCTAACAAGACTTAATGTAAATTTTTTGTCTTGATTTCATTGGGCCATTGAATTCCTAGAGAGTCATCATTATGAACATTAAAAATCATCATCACAAACTTTCATTATACAGTGGTACAGAAGTGTTGTTAGCTGCCATTGAGTTGGCCTCATGCACAACAGAATGAAATTCTGCCTGGTCCTGCGCCATCCCCATGGTTAGCTGTGGATCCAACCATTGTGATCCTTAGGGTTTTCACTGGCTGATTTTCAGAAGTAGATTTCCAGGCCTTTCTTCCTTGTCCATCTTATTCCGGAAACTCCACTGAAACCTGTATAGCATCATAGCAACATGCAAGCCTCCACTGACAGACAGGTGGTGGCTGTGCATGAGGTACATTGGCCAGGAGTCAAACCAGGTCCCTGGCATGGAAGGCAAGAATTCTACCATTGAACCAACAATGCCTTCAGTAGAGGTTGTAAAATTCTAGCCATTATCCATGAACAGAAGATGCACAGATGACTTAGTGGTGCAAAGGCTAGAGTTGAGGAAAGAGGCTACCTGTTTCCTAGGCAAAGCTGTGAATAGACAGTTCATTTCAGGTACCTCCTTCCACCTTCATCCGTGTCTCCCTTCTTCCTTCTTCCTCCTCCCATTTCTATCCCCGTCACATCCTCCAAATTCCTCAAACTTGCTTTACTGTCCAGCTAATCACTGCTGAAGTACTAAGTAACAACTAGGATATTAGTTAATAAAAGATAAAAGTGTGATTACCATATTTGTATTGTGATGGAAGCTGCTTAAACATTTGTCCTCCAGACTCAAAGGAGAAACGACTTATCCTTCAAACAAAATTACTTAATGGTCTGACTCCTGGCTTTTTAGGTCAGTCTCCCAACATTCCCTGGCACCACCTTCATCCAGATTTCATTCTATTCCATGCCTCCTTGTTAACCTATAGGTTTTCCCTTCTACCTGATAAAACCTCCTTTGCACCCACCCTACCCCATCCCACCAACATCTTCTTGACCTTGGTAACTTGCTCTTCCAGGTGATACTCAAGTATCACTGCACAGAGAGGCTTCCCCTGGACCCCTCATGTTCCCTGGGTGCTCCGCTGGCACTCTGTGCACACGTCAGAACACTTACTATTTCGTACAGTAGTAACTATTGGTTTCTTTCTGTTTTCCCCACTAGCTAGACCATAACCTCTTTACCAGTCTTATCAGTCTTCATATTCTCAACATCTAACAAATTGCCTGGTACTCACAGGACATTAAGGCTGAACAAATTAAAGATTACAATGAAATGAAGAAGGTTTGGGATACCACCGTTTCATGGAGGATGTAATAAAGAAATACCGGAAATACTAATTAAAAATCTTGTCAACCCCCACTGTAGCATATAGGAGTTAATATGCATAGAGCCCGTAGTACTATAAACTTTCCTGGATTTTTCATTAAAAAAAAAAAATCCAATACTAGCTTATTAACTTGTCATTTGTTCCTTTCCCGCTAAAGTACAGCCCAAAAAAATCCCATTACTTGAGCCTCCCAATTGTTTAAGTCCCAGATAAACAGGTTTACTGTGTTTGTGTGTGCTTTTATGCACTTTAATCAATATATTTCCCAGTTTGAACAAGACAATAAATTAATTCCTGTCTTTTTTAAACTAGTTTCCACTTTCTCAAAGATGTCACTACACAACTTGGAGGCAGCCTTGAACAGTGAAGGAAAAAAAAAATTCTTTGGTCCAGATGTTAGTTAGTATACCTACAAGAATTAATCCTACCTCTGCCTCTAGCTGACTATATGACCTTGGGAAAATTACCTAACATTTATAGACCTCGGTTTCCTCATCTATAAAACATGGGAGTTGGACTCGATGATTTTTAAGTGCCTTGTCAGTTTTAAAATTCTATTATTATATAAATCTTTAATTCTAACATAGGGTAGGTGGACCCTGAAAAGTACTGGAAATGATGATACTGTACTGTCACAGAGAAGATTATCTCCATCACATGCAATTCCATTTAAAATCCACAGCAAAGTCAAATTTGCAAGCACTATGTCTGAGTGACCAATAGGAATAAAACGGGTACATGGAAGGGGGCAGGAAGCAGGGAGGGGCCCCATGCACTCTGTGAAACAGTACATAGCCTAAATGTATTTTCTCACACTGATGTATTTTAAATTTTCAACTATGAATATACCACAGTGAACAGCTTGAAGTTCTTTGGAACAAACATCGTTTCTTCTAAGGTCACTCCTGAAGGAATTGCAATAATAACATTTGGCATACGTAGATAGAGTGCTTTGCAGACTGAAGCATGGAGAATTCTGCTCTGCATGTTCCAGAAAAGATGATCCATGATTCAGGTGAAAAAAAACTGTCAGGTGCATTTTGAAAATGGCAGCAAACCCAAACAGTGTAACCATACAATCAATATGGACTCCCTCATTAAAATCCCCAAGTAGCTGTGAGTTTGATTTTCAGCAGGGTCTGGACAGGAATAATGGATTTGATTTGATGGCCTGGAGGAACATTAGAGGTTTTAATAAAAGGAACTTAAAATTACCAGTGTTAGCCCTGGCTCAGTGTCTGGAACAACACAGGATGAACCTAATTCCTTGCCTCTCAGATTCTTGCTATTCAGTTTAAAATGCCATTTTATATACAGACTGATAATTTCTCCTTAAAAATAAACTCATAAAAATTGCTTTAAAATTCCTGATCAATGTTTTCAGTTCACACAGATATTAAACCGAATTTCCTAAAGCTTGAAAAGCTAATTATGCATTCAATTAGAGTTTCTTAATAAAGATTAAAACTCTGAAGTCTATTACAAGCCCATATTTAATTCAACTGCCATTTTATCCAAGCCACGGAAATGTAAGTGGTAACAATGAATATAAATTATAATACATGCCATAGAAAGAATGCTATTTGTCCAAGTATGTTACTATAAAGAATTAAATTTTGCTATCAGTTCCACGATCTAGTTAAAATTTATATTCTTTATTTGGTCTTTCAATGTAGTCCAATTTCCTACTTTGAAAAACAAATTCTAGGGAATAAAGAAAAGAGATTAATTTATCATTAAGACTGTGCTTAATTGAAGTCAATTCCGAACAAACTTGAATTCAATTTCTGCTCATTAAATTGAATGTGCTCTGCGTTCCTCTCTGCATTGCTTTGAGCAAGCAGCTGAGAACAAGGGACTAACATCAAAATTATTAAATTGAGGAGATTTTATTTGGTCTTCACATGCCAGAGCCGCTTTGATGAGGAGCTGTTTTGGCACTGAAAGGAAAGAAGAGCAGCTGGAGGAAAAATCAAATGAAACTAAGCCTTGGAAAATTGAAGAAAACGCTAGCTTAATAATATTTAATAATTAAATTTCCACAAACAATAGCGGCAAATGAAGTAATCTGCAAAGTCTGTGAACTCATTTGCATAATTGATGCCGGTCCCCTGTAAATGAATAATGAAGATAATAAAAGATGTTGCTAAAAATGGGCACAATAACAGCAAATTTCATCAAGCCGCGCTCTCTGATTAATCTGCTCTTGCAAATCAGCAGCGAGAGGGGAGCGCGTGATTAACCGCGCGGAGGACGGCAGCAGGCGGCGGCGCTGCCCTTTCTCTGCGTGTCTCTGGGCGCGTCCTGCCCGCTCCCGGCGTCGCCCGCGCTGCGCTCTCCGCAGCTGCCGCTGGGGCTGCGGCGGACGCCGCTCAGCCGGAGCGCCTCCGCCCGCCCCGCCCCGCGCCGCGCCCGCGCCCGCGCCCCGCAGCAGTGTGCTCGGTCCTTAACCGCTTTGCGGCCACCTTTTGTTGGTGCCGCGTGCGGGGCTACGGCCGTCAGGCCCCGGGCTCCCTAATCTCTAAGCCGGGCTTCCCTCCTGCGCCTCCGCGGGGGAGGTCCAGATGCGCGGTTCCTCGTGCTCCTTCTTTGATGCTGAATAAACTGAGAAACAATTAGCTTGCCAGGTGGGGATGGTGGTGTGTGACTCAGATGTCAGGCGGCTGCGTGTCCCCGCACTTAGCTGGGTTTCAGATTCTGGGCAGTTGGGAGTTTCCTTGAAAAAGGAAGGTGAGAGAGGCCGGGGAGGCCCACGAGAGGAGCTGCTCTCGAAGAAGTAGGGAATGGCGCTGTGAAAGCATGGGTCCTCGTCTTCGGTTCTCCCGGTTGCCCTTATTCTCCCCATCACGCATGAAGCGAATGGGCCTTGAAAAGGTTGAGTTTATTATGTACTTTTAAATGACTATTCAGAAAAGAACAGGAGGCAAAATAAAAATGCTTACTACTCCAGCAGTTCCCTTCCCTTGAAGGAAAATAAAAAAGGAAAAAAGCAACCCACAAAGGTAAGCTGAGCATTTCAGATTTTGTGTGATTTTTAGGTTGTTTTTTTTGGCTGGGGGAGGGGGTGGTGTTAGAGTCAAATAACATTTTCCAGTTTGTGACTTAGATTTTCAAGTGTGTTTTTCTCAGGACTAACCCAAGGGGCTAATCTCTGAAAGCTGTTAGGCCCAAATGCATTTTGTGCAGGAGCTTGTGAAAGCAACTTTGCTGAATGCAAACCTTAAAGGATGAAACTGAAAATACTTTAAAAATCTCACGATCCTTTTCCAATCGAGGCACTGCACTTTTCCAGCTCTCTAGGATAAAGTTGTCTCAGGGAAATAAAACTGTTGATGAACCCTGGTTCCAGACTGTTACTTATTTTACAACCTTGGTGTGCAGTCTGTCATAGCCTAGGCCTAACGGATCTGACTAGGGCTTTTCATTTGTTTATAGTGTGTGCAATGTTTTATGCCTGAAATGCACCATGTCAGCTATGTGAAATAATGCATTATTTTGTCTGCATCCTGGATCCACCTCCACAATGGTTTTTGTTTAAAATAAAGGCCATGATTATTTTCCATTATTACAGAATGGAAACTTCAATCCTAGACATCTCAGAAACATTTTGTAAAAATCCCATACTGAGTTGGGTAAAGCACAGGGAAGCTCGTATTTACTTCATTTGAAAAGTGCAATTGAATCTATTTAACTTGACCAGCTTTAATCTAATCTAATAAACCATAAACTTGCTTCTGCTTCAGAACAAGCCAGGATACCCTCTGAGCCCCAAATTCCATCTTTCTCATTGCCATGTCATCAAATAAACCTATGATACCCTTATGTTTGCTAAGGGAATGGCTCATACATTGCAGCTAATTCTTCTGATACAACACATTATATTTCCCTGACTCCCCTCTAGAAATACAAAGCAATCCTAGAATTGTGTTATTTTGAGGCACAGGAAACCCCCTCACTTTACATGGGAAGAAACTGAGACTCAGAGAAGGTAAGTGACTGCCCACTTTCCTGTGAGCACTTAGCGACTACCACCACACTCCAGGTCTTGCTACTCCTAGACCAGTGGTCTCTCCCCTGACCCTCAGGCTCTTGTGGAGATCAAATGAAGGAAACTGAAAAAGGACTCAAAAGGGAAACCGAGGGCATGCAGGAATCAAATTAACGGGATGTGGAAAGGGTTAACCAGTAAACCAGTTGTCATGGAATCTGTTTAGACTCATGATGGCCCCATGTGGATCAAAGTAGAAGTGTGCTCCATAGGATTTTCAATGGTTGATTTTTTTTCTGAAGTAGATCACCAGGCCTTTCTTCCATAGCACTTCTGGGTGGACTCCAACCTCGTACCTTTAAGTTAGAAGCCGAATATGTTAACCATTTGCACCACCCAGGGACTCCTGGAAAGGGTTAGGAATGATAAATCCAGGTGATAACAGAAGTTTCAAAGAATCAGGAGCCAGATGGTAATAGGGAAGCCTGGGAAGGGCAGAGACTGGAACAGAAAAATAATCTGGCAAAGTGAGGACCATGGAGAGAAGGTGAATGGTTTTTAAAATGTTTCAAACATGGTCAAAGTTACATCAAGAGAAGAAAAGTCCATGGGAATATTTGAAGACGTGCAAAAGGAAAATGTCCAAGAGCCTGTAAATGAATTGGTGTCCAAGATCTTTCTGTGTGATGCTTCTGAGGAAGAAAGGGTGACAGACTGCCTCGTGCGAATGACCAAGTGGAGGGGCTGAGAGGCACAAGAGATGGCTGCAGGCAAGGGGAATTGTAGGCAGCTGTGAGAGTTTCGTCCTAGGAGCATGATGAGAAAGCCAGGGCCTGATCCACGTCAGGAGGGCTTCAGCGAAGATGGAGGGTGTCCTAAAACCTCAGATGGAGACACATGCTGTCCAGTGTCACACAGGAAGCTGTCTGATCCCCAGTCTAGTGCACACGACTGAGCATACTGCTTTCCTGATTATAACTTGGAATTGCTCAATTAGGAAGGGATCTAAAGAAATGCCCTCAGAGCTGTTGGTTGCTTCCCTTTTTAGATCACCCTAATGTATAAAACAAATGTGTTCTACAGTGTTCCTCCACTTATTAGCTCTTATGTAAAGAAGTGAATGGTCATGTCACTTAAAAACATCCACATTTTGCAAATGTCTAGCCTACCCAAATATAGTCAAAATTCATTGCAATTAGATTGTACAAAGCTAAGTAAACAATCATATTTTATTCTAATTAATCCTGGCTAGCACTGAAGTGATAGAAGAGTAAAAACCCATTGCTATCAAATCTATTCTGACTCAGGGTGACCCCATGTATGTCAGAGTAAGAACTGTGCTCCCTAAGGTTCTTCAATGGCTAATTTTTCAGAAGTTGATCACCAGGCCTTTCTTCCAAGGTGCCTTTGGGTAGACTTGAACCTCCAACCTTTTAGTTATCAGCTGAGCACATTAACCATTTGTACCACCCAGGGACTCTATTGGAAAAGTAGGTGAGGTTTTAGAGCCAACTCCTTGTTTTTTTTCCTCTCTGTCTCTATCTTTTTAAAAAATAAAACTGACCAGCTTGGATAAAGGCCTAACTCTGAGCAGGTGAACTTTGCAGCAGTTTTTTGAAACCCTGGGTTCTGGGACACTATGGTTCATCACATAAGAAAGGAGGCCAGGAATCTAGCTGAGTTTCATGTGGGCAGAAAATGTGGTGCTCTGGTTGCCTGGATACCCTGATTAACTGATGGCAACCACATACATCATAAACCACTGTCTGATTCTTAAAAACTTTGATGGTTGTTGTCAAAGGAGAGACACATGCCAGTTCTCATGTAAAGCAACTGGCAGAAATTGTTGGTGACCTGGCAAAAGAAAATATTCATACCCTACGTTGTTTACTGTCCATTTAGTGACTGAATTCACACACAATTTAGAGTTATTAGTTTTTCACAAATTATTTATCTCTAATGACTAATGCTGTCTTTGTTGGGAGCCCATGATCCAAATAGCAAGTTTCATCCCCTAGTCAAAACTACCTACAACTATTATGTGTTTCACCATTCAATTAAACATTTTTTTACAGAAACAAATTTTTATTTAAATAGTTAGAACTGTTTTAAAAGTAGCCTGTACACTAAAGAAGGCAATATTTAAATAGGATACCCATAAGCCACTTAAAATATAATTTAAGGACATACAGATATTTTAAACAATTTGGGATTCGCCCCCACCCTGGTTATTGTTATTAATCATAGTTTTGTTACTTATGCTACTTCCACGCTAAAGCACAAGGTATTTCTCTTTCCAAGTTTATTCAGACTTTGTCAGGATTTATTTACAACCTCCTAAAAATAAGCATCAAAAATCCCACATCTGTCCTATTTCTATTCACTCTAACCTTCTCTCTAGCTAGAAAGCCATAATAAAAAGGAATTTAAAAAAAAAAAAAAAACCTGCAATCCTGCATTCCTGACTCCTACTCTTTTCCGATGTCACCTTATTGGATTCAATCAATATGTACTGAGCATCCACCCTGTGACAAGCACTGAAGAAACAGGTGGACAGATGTGGTTCCCGCCCTCTTAAGGGTTTACAGCCTCCCGGAAGGTAACCCACATGCATATCACCTAACCTCAAAACTCTGAGATGTTTTCCTAAAAAGAAGAAAAAAATAGGGAAAATTGTATGGTAGGTTTATTCATGACCTCCTTGTTAACCTCATGATGGTCTTTTCCCAATAAGCTGTTGATGGTGCCTTTCCAACCATAGACCCCATGCTACAATTCGCCATTTATCCCTGGTGGAGAAGTGATTAAGAGCTCAGGCTGCTAACCAAAAGGTCGGCAGTTCAGATCCACCAGCTGCTCCTTGGAAACCTTATGGGACAGTTCTACTCTGTCCTGTCGGGTTGCTGTAAGTCGGAATTGACTCAGCACACAACGACAGTAGACTATTGGCAGTCACAGATTTAATCCTAGATTGTCCCACGGAATTCACCCTTTAACAGAGCTTAAAGTAAAAAAAAAAAAAAAAAAAAGCTATATCTTGTTCTTCATTGTCCTGTATAATATTGATTTGTTAGGGTGCTGTATATGTCAGAGATATTTTAAATATGTGTATGTGTATACAGAAATATATACATGTTTCACTCTGGATATTAAATTACAAGTTTTATGGTGGCTTGAGATGCCATTAAGAAATTAGTCTAAGAAACCAAATATAAAAATTATCAGACAATTAGGAATTGGATATTATGAATGGCACCGTAAACATCACTGTGGCCTAAGAGGATTGACCAACAGATGTATGACCAGTAGCTGGAAGAACTTATGGCTGGAGGCTTGTCATGACTTCAGGGGACATGAAGAGAATGTAACAGTGACTGCCAAAGTAAAGTACTGGGAATCTACATCTGCACTATGCTGTAATACACCTGTTATATCTGACTCGATTGCCTTCACCTGTATGTAACAGGAACCCTACTAAAATGGCTTAATCAAATAGGGATTTGTCTTTCTCTTAGTGGGGAGGCAGACTTGGGCTAGATCAGTGGCCATACAATTCCATTAACAATCCAATTTCCTTTATCTTTCCTCTCTATCATCGACGCATGGCTTTGTGGCTTTTTTCCTTACGGTCACAAAATGGCTGCTTTACCTCCAGGCATTGTGTCTGCATTCCACACAGAAAGGAGAAGAAGGAAAGGCAAAAGGTATGTGCTATCCGAGTTTGTCCCTTTTTATAGGAAAACAGTATTTTTCTCAGAGCCTCAACCAGTAGAGTTCTGCTTACATATCATGAGATAGAAGTGGGTCTACACAGCCACCCTTGGCTATAAAAGAGGTGAGAAATTTTAACTGGCACAGAGCTGTCCCAAACAAATCTGTGTTCTCTTGGTAAGCAAAAAGGGGGAAGTGAATACTGGGTAGAGAACCAGTGGTGATTCAATTAGTGTTTTCAATTTTAGAAAGTGCCCCCCATACACAGTAATGCATGCAACTACCCTATAGCACTGTTGAAAAATATCAAATATTTTTTCATATCTCTATATCATAGTATACTTTCCTTGGGTAAAGAGGTAGAATTTTTGTAAATGTATCGAGTGATCTGATATCATTTTTGTGTTAATATCACACGATGCTACCTTTTTAAAGGATTTTGTGCCCTTATTACTGGAAGTTTATTGGTTGACTTAGAATAAATGTATAAATAACATTAAGTAATGCTTTCATACACACAACAGGTAAGAAGGTAGCTGAGCAGCCCCAGAATTGTGATCCATGTCAGTGATGGAAGAGGAACAGTGGGATGGACAATATAAGTTATCACCATATATCTTTTCCATTAAAAAGCATTTATTAACCCTTTCAAGACTCAATTATGTTCTCCTTTAAATTTTTTGTTGATACCATGTGTTTTCACTAGTAGAAGGCATGCTTATTAAAGGACCAATTCAGAATTTTTGTTATGATTTATGGATTTTGATACCCATTATCTGGGATCCAATTTGTCCTGTAAGACCCTGGACACTGTAAATCCTGCCAATATTAGTCAATGATAAAATCTTTTTTTTTAAATTTATTTCTTGAAAATTTGCAAAACATGGGGTAAAACATGAAGGCACCCGGCAATGACTGCATGTACATTTTATTCTAGTCTCTTTCTTCTTAGCCTTTTTATTGTTTTTCATGAAACTTTTCAAAACATGGTACAATGGATTCTTCCTTACTGCAAAAGCAGTACTTGCAGCCCAAATAGATAAAGCCAAGGGATTTTTTTTTTTTTTTTTGTCTTAGGAAAATTACCACTACAATGCATTCTTCATTACTGTACTGACAGGCCAAATAAATAAAACTAAAGGAATTTGTGTCTCAGGAAAATTACCACTACTAGGTATTCTTCATTATAACAAAAGCAGTACTAATAGCTAAGAAGCAAAAACAGCTGCCCTGGAATACTGCAGAACTGCTTACAGGGTACATGCCACCTGCTGCACGTGTAAGCAATGATTGGGCCCTAAGATTGAATGCAAGGTAAGAATAATTTATAGGAGTTCAAGTCTCTTGAAAAGTACCATTGCAATGCATTTTTCCTTATTGTAAAGGCATTATTTACTGTTCAGAAGCTAGAAAAGCAGGGAGCCAGTAACACCTGGGAACAATGAATGACATTAGGGAGAAAATGGCCACTATGACTGAATGAAGACTGGGAATACCTTATTCTCGCGATAAGTACATTCTCAGGAGAACATAGTAACTGGGAAACATAGTGAGGAGGCTTATCTCACAGAAATAAAGGCAAACTTGTCAAAAGTTTAGAAAATTCACACATCCAGGAGGTATCACCTAAGACAATGCTTAGTCTGCACACAAATGAGGCTCCAACTCAGGGTTCTTGAGTTTCACGCATTATAAAAGGTTCCCATCTTGAAGCTAAATGCATTAAAATCGGGCTACCTCTTTCCCAAAGAACTTCAGAGGTATAAAAAGTGGTTCAGATACCATATATCCCAGGAGTCACCATTAAGCATCCACATACATGTACCATAGTTGTTCAAATAAAACAGATGTTGTACTCCAGTCAAGTCTTGATCTTATTTTATTATTCTTGTTACCTGTGTTTTAAACCTTTTTTTTTTTTCCACTCAGCAGTACCTCAACCAGAGCAGAACAGAGGGAGCGGGAGAAGGAGGGGCAGGAGATAACTTCAAACCAGTCAACCTAATTATGTTATTAGCTATAGTTAAAGGTTTACTGAGGGAAGAGATTGAAGCTATTTGTAAGATGAAGTTTGTGTTTGTCTGTGGATTTCAATTATCCATGCTATTTCTATTCCCTATTACCATGTATGATTAAGAGTTGACTAAATCTCCAACTATTGTCTTGGAGCAAGATTTGGTTACTACCTGTCAGACATCATTATTATCATCCAAAAGCGTTTATTCAACCTTACTTTTGTACAAGGCGCTGCACTAGCTGGTAGCACTGGGGCATTTGCAAGAAGCGATGTTTACCACATGCACATTTTCTTAGAAAAGGCAAGTAATGAGTACATAAGTGTATAACCTTCAACATGATAGGAGGAAAGAGTACAAGTATTTTTCCCCTTAGTAATTAGATTCAGATTCTTAAGAGGCAGGCTGAAAGCATCAGCAGACGTGTATCATCTCATCCAGTTATCCCAAAAGGGAAGTTTGAATGTTCAGTTTACACAAATACCTTGACTTAGGTTTTGCAAACGAATGACATTCTTTAAAAATATCCCATGCTATGCTCCACGTTAGGCTGTGCTCTCATCTTCCTCTGATGGTAGCAGAAAGAGACTCAGCTCTGCCACTCACTATGCGACCTTAGGCACGTCACTCACTCCACCTTTCTGGGCTTCACTTCCTCCATCTTTAAAATGGGGCCAACAAAACCTACTCTAGGGGTTGTTATGGGGAAATAACAAAGGTCATCTGGATGTAAAATCACTTTGTAAAATGTAATGAGCTATATTAATATAATGTATTATTGTGTTGTGAATTAAAAAGTAATATTGAAGAATTTTTATCTAATGTCAAAAAAGTTCAGCATTTGAATGACTTTGAGTTTTGAATAATTTTGTCAAAGTGCCACACAGTCTCAAAGACTAGCCAGCACTGGCTAACTAATTTGAAAACGTCAGGTTTTGAAGTGAATGCCAAGGTAGTATATAACGTACTTTTATTTCAGAAATCGTGCTTAGGGTAGTCCTGCTTGGGAGATACTCACAAATCATTTTTCATGATTGCTGATATAAATGCTTCTCAGCCTTCAGAAAGAACAGATAGGCACATAGGCATAGTCATCATTCACTTATTTAGTGTAAGGTGTTATCAATACTTATGAAATGTATCAGAAGAATCCTTCACATTTTTATGTACATTCACCTTTTTAAGGAATGGACTAACTTAAATTAAGAAGATATTGCTCATGTAGGTGTGTTAGTTTTCATGAATTGCTATCACCCAAAATCTGGTTGTTTCTTCCTTTGTAAGCTAATTTTCAGCATCACCAAATTCAAGGAAGCCTCCAGTGATGAAAATCCTATATAACTCTTATATAATATTTTGTCATTAAATTATCTATTTTCTTTCATCTTTTTAGTTGTGGATGTCTCTATAAATCTTTTTCTTAGGTATCCAGTTTTCATATCAAGTATATATAAATTTTGTAAACATTATTTGATGAACGGGGTTTTTTAATCATATTTCTTTCTAAACTTTGGTTCAGTTCTCCTGGTGTTTCGTAATGGTAGGTTCATGCTAAATGGCATTAGGTATCGCAATAAACTAGTTCTTATGCATGCTTCCAAATATCTGTGAGTAATATCTAAGATAGGTTCTGAACACAGTGTCTCAGAGAGGAAAAAGTATCATTATTATCTCTCCTCCGCTAATTTAGCCTAGTACATTCCACAACTCTCCCAATCAGTATATTAAGCAGATGTGGTCTTTGTCCACCTAGTAAGTTGCATTAGACCTTTCAGCACTCTGCAGTCTTTTTATCACTCAGCTGCCAAGTTCCCTAGGGTAATCATACACAGCTTGTCAATTTAATTGCAAAGAAACAGGCTTTCTTGTGACCATTCCAAGTTTAGCTGCTACTTTAAATTGTACATGATAGTTCTTCCATGCTGTCTGCCCTTTAAAGAGTGTGGATCTCTGCAAGCCTCTTAATGGTGATGGAAAGAAGAGGCTAGGATGAAAATTTGGCTTGCTGATAGAGCCTATAACATACATTTATTAAGTTTTATGCTTTAGGAAAGCAAGTTTTTTCTGGAGCCCTGTATATTGCCATTACATAGCCAATGCTAATTTTTTTTTTTTTTTCCTTTTCAATGTTCCACTTTCATGTACATTTTCCTCCTTTCTGGGTGATAGAGGATTCATAGGCCATCTGGATTCTGGAACATCTGGACACTGAATTTCTGCAGAGAAGAATCAGAGGGAAGAGACAATCAGTTGTACAGGGTGTCTCCAGAGAAATTTAAATCAACCATGATATTTTGGTTGTCTCTCTTTTGGAAAGTTAATGCAAAAGAGAAAGGAAAAAACAGCACATCACAGGATCCCAGTGTTCCAAGAATATCAAGAGTATACAAGAAGGCAGGACTTTTAGGTGTGAATTTAGGTCAGTAACTGAAAATTCTCTATGTAAGACATCATTTCTGGAATTTTTATTTAAATTATCGTGCATTTTTGTTTCAATCTATCTGGGTATACTTTTAACAGTGCTGAGTTTAGATGGTATATTATTTGAGTATAATAAATTTTGCCTTAAACAGTGTGTAATTAAATTCAATAAACCCTATTAATTATCTATTATATGTACAGGAGTCCCTAGGTGGTGCAAATGGTAGTAACCTACTTGGCTGCTAACCAAAAGGTTGGAGGTTTAAGTTCCACCCAAAGGTGTCTTGGAAACTCTGGTGGCATAGTGGTTAAGAGCTGTATCTGTTCACCAAAAGGTTGGCAGTTCAAATCCACCAGGCGCTCCTTGGAAACTCTATGGGGCAGTTCTACTCTGTCCTATAGGTTTGCTATGAGTCGGAATTGACTCAATGGCAATAGGTTTGTTTTGGTTTAGAGGTGCCTCAAAAGAAAGTCCTGGTGATCTATTTGGAAAATATCAGCCACTGACAATCCTAAGGAGCACAGTTCTACTCTGACACACACAAGATCGCCGTGAGTTGGCATCAACTCAGCAGCAACTGGTTGTTATATATAAAGTTGAAAAACTATCATATTAAAAATGTTGATATGTTCAGCCTGGTAGAAAGAGCAGACACAGACGCCACTTGGGTAAATCAAGAAGCGTTTACTTATCTAAGATATATAGAAGAAAATTAGTACAAAGAGATTAACAAAGTTTTTCAGGACAGTTGTAAGTGTAAGTTTCTGGACTCAAAAATCAAGATCCAAAATGATAATATTTGAGTGAAGAGAGGAATAATATAAGACCTTTCAGAAGGTTCAACTACCCTCCTACAAGTTCAGCTTTACATTTGTATGTGTGTGCATAAGTGTGTGTGTGCACACGCATGTGTGTAAGGCATAGAGGCTTCCCTGGGAACATGCAGGGGACAGCCTCTTCTAGGCCATCAGTCTAGGTGTTGTACCGTATATAATATGACTACACAGTTCAGCACAGTCTAGTCAGGCGTGAGCACAGTGCGTATTTATCTCCCTCAGCCTTTCCGGGCTAACACAGCATGGCCCACAGACTTCCCTGAACATGGAGCTGCAGAACCAGAACAAAAGTCAATTGCCCAGGCTTCTCAGGGCATCCCTGGCACAGAGCCTTACTCCAGTCTTAAGGCTTCTCCTTTGTGCAAAGGCACTGGACATAGTTGTCAGGCAACTGTGAGGAGATATTTTGATCCTGTGATTTTTTTCCCCCATGTTATAGCAATTTTTTTTCTTGCACTATAATTTCTCTGGTAATTACTTGGGCTGTTAATGAATAGATTTTTTTTTCCAGGAAAAATTGAAATTGCTACGAAGTACTGTAAGAGAGATACAAGTTTGAAGCAACTAATCTTCTGTACCTTCATGCTGTTTCCCTGCAGTACGTGAGGCTCTTCCATATATAAAAAGAGTTAAAACTGTCAGTTTAAGTTGATTTCTAGGAAACTAGAATAGTTGTAAAGAAAATGAACCCAACAATAAAATTTTATGTAGCAACTATTTTTCTTAAATTAGGCATACCTAAATTTAAATATCATAATTCTCTGAAATAAGGCATATTCTCTGGTTTCTGCCACTTCATTGTGTCCTTAATTTCCTCCAACTGCATCTTTGATGTGCACCACAATAAAGTACAATATTAGATGTTCACTTGTATGATATCGACCTTGTATGAAGAGAATGAATAAAAAATGAAGTTCTTAGCTGTGATCTATTTCAAATTATCCATTTTCATTTATAAAACTGTTTATTTTACTTTGTCAGCTTGAAGGTCAGTCTAACTTTAAATTGCATATTGCAGAATTTCAACAAAGATATGAGGCCCATCTCTGCTTCCTTTAAGACTACAGAAAGCTGAGTCTTAACCGAGATACTAGTCAGAGCTTTATGAAATGGACCAAATCACATTGATATAACAGTTGCTAAGACACTTCACTTTGAAGTCAAAACATCAGGGTCTGGACAAGGTTAGAGATGGCATCAGCATTAATTGTGGACCTTAACCCCAAGGGAAAGCTACAAGAGCAAGTTCGAGGGAACAGTTGTCATACACTAAGTGAAGAATACACAACACCGATCATAATAGCTATCCTTTTATTAAGTACTTACTATGTATCGGGCACTATTCTGCCAACAGTTTACAAATGAGGGAAGCCAAATCTCACTAAATCTCCAGAATAACTCTTTGAGGTAGGTACTACTGTTATCACATTTTATAGATGAAGAAGCTGAGGAACAGAGAGACTAAGAATTTTGGTCAAGGTTGCATAGCAAGTACATGAGGGAGAAAAGATTCAAACCCAGGCAGAAAGAGTCCCAAGCCCATATTCTGAATGATGAGGCTATATGTATATGCAATGTAAAAGATATTGTGAAGGTCATGACTCAACATGCTCAAGTATTGACATATATTTAAAAAAAAAAGTCCCCCCTACATACTTTAATTGCACTCTTATATTACCACACCTTATTATAATTAATTACATATTGGATATTTATTGAAACATGATTTCTTGTGAGGCAGTGTCCATTTCTTGACCAACAACCAGCCAACCAGTTGCCATCAAGTCAACTCTGACTCATGGAGACCCCATGTGTTTCAGAGTAGAACTGCACTCCAAGGGTTTTCAATGGTTGTGATGTTTCAGAAGTAGATTGCCAGGTCTTTCTTCCCAGGTACCTCTGGGTGGATTTTAATCACCAACCATTCAGTTAATAGCTGAGGGCTTAGCCTTGTGCATCACCCAGGGACTCCTGTCTATTCCTTAGGGTATTTTTAAATAAGGCCATAGAGTCTAGTAAAAAGAA
Source organism: Trichechus manatus latirostris (assembly GCF_000243295.1). Taxonomy (NCBI): domain Eukaryota; kingdom Metazoa; phylum Chordata; class Mammalia; order Sirenia; family Trichechidae; genus Trichechus; species Trichechus manatus. The sequence goes on from NW_004443994.1 coordinate 2,275,615, forward strand.
CATGGAATTCAGACAAAAATAACTTGGGTCCTAGTCCTAAAATTGTAACATCCTAGTTGAGTGGTCTTGGACAAATCACAAAAGCCCTCAGAGTCTCAATTTTATTATCTCACCAGCAAACACAATGAAGATGTGTTTCTTAAGGAAGCTCTGGGTGGCACACAAATGACCATAACTATAATTGTGAGTTCTTCTATTTGATGATGAAATAGGTTAAAAGATAAAAACAAATGAGGGAAGCCAAATCTTTTTTGTGGGTTCTGGGGACAGGAACACAGAACAAGAAGTCAAAATGCTAAATGCCTGTTTCACTGAAAAGACGTAAAGCCCCGGAGCCTAGCGTGAATAGACCTGGTTGCTTTCCTTGTTACATACGCCATCTTGGTATTTATCGTGAAGGAAAGGAAAACCTGAGTATGCCTCTGGGTTTAAAGCATGTCTTAACTGATTCAGGTCATCAAGGCTTTTGTTCCTTAAGACAGGCTGGCTATTTTAAAAAGCACCCTAAACTCTTTGTCTAGAGCTTAACTCCCCAAAGGCATCTTAGAGCTTTTATTCAAGTACACCTTCTCAACATTCCAACCATGCTTCCTGAAGATACTACTTACTCTTAGATTGGCTTATTTGGGAAGCAGCCTTTTGTCTCCAGTGAGTAAAACAGTTTTGTCTTTTGGTTACATATATTTCTTTTCTAAAAGAACCAAGCTCAGGAACTATTGTGAGATAAAATCATAGATGTACTATTTTACATGGAGTGAGCCCAGATTTGTTTTTTCTTTCATGGGAGTCTTAGTAATGCCCACAAAATATATAGCTTTCCTAAACCAGTCAGTTACAAACGGGAAATATGTCTGTATTTATCAAGTGAATTTAAAATGGATTCTCATATTGCAATAAACCCTTTATAAGTGGAGTTACTTATGGAGTTACTCATTAAAATAATTTTACCATTTTAACCCTACCTTATACCAATCAGTAGTGCATCCAGCCAAGCTGGAACTCACAACTTTAAAAATATTGTTTAAAACCAAATTCCACTATAACAAAAATTACAGACAGGGTTTTTATTAAGTATAAAAATAGCAGATATATTCTTACAACCCTGAGCATGGCTAATATAAAAACAGATTTTAAAATTGCAGAAACATCTTAAAAAATGGCCTATCCAGGGTTTCATAACTTGAGGTACATGCGTAGAATATAAAACATCTTTGAATTTGGTTGAAAACAAAAACTGTGCTTTTATTTTTACAACCTCTAATAAAAATTTTGCATTTCCTTCCATTATTAAATGTAAGGAACCAATCACAATAGTATTAGCAGTCCCTGTGGCTTTGTCACCAATAAAAATCACGAATTTTTCAAATTACGTTACAGTTATTGCAAATATTTCAAAATATCATTTTTACCCATCACTACATCAAAATTATGGTAGTTAGTAGACCAACCACTAGAGCATATTATTTAAGTGTTAATAATAAAGGAACTCATATTTCTATTTCATAATATTTTAATATTTTGTGAGCTGCTTTTCCATATAATTGGTTTTCTTTGTAATCCTATGTATTTTACTTTATGCATTTAAAAACTTTATTCTGAGAAAGAGTCCATAGACTTTACCAAACTGCCAAAGACGTCTTTGGCACCAAAAACCATTATGAACCCCTATTTAAAAGTCATGTTAAATCACTTACAGTTGTGGTTGTGTGCCATCAAGTCAATTCTGACTTGTAGCTACCCTATAACTTACTTTTTGAAGGTGCCCTTGCTATTCCCTTTAGTTGCAAACCTGGGTGCTACTGGGGAATTCACTGCACTCTTTCCTCAGGATTCAACACCTAGAACCACTTTTAAGCCAAAAGGTTGGTGGGTTGGTATTTAAATAAGTATTATTTAAAAAGAAAGAAACAAAGCTGGTAACAGGCATCCAACAGGTCAAAATGGGGAGAGTGTTGACACTTCATGGGGTTGGCAACCAATGTCACAAAACAATATGTGTATTGATGGTTTAATGAGAAACTAATTTGCTCTGTAAACCTTCATCTAAAGCACAATTAAGAAAAAAAAAAAGATCCAACCCACTAGATGATAATAAGAGTTTAAATATAGTTGTTATTTGTCTCATAAAAGAAAAAAACCAAACCCGCTGCCGTTGAGTCGATTCTGACTCATAGCGACCCTAGAGGACGGAGTAGAACTGCCCCATAGGGTTTCCAAGAAGCAGCTGGTAGCATTCAAACTGCCAGCCTTTTGGTTAACAGCCTGAGCTCTTGACCACTTCCATCAGCAACATTGTTTTCTTTTACAAGTCCTCTGTGACACAACTCCCTTCTGAGACATTCAACAGCCTCTGGTACACACAATGACTTTGCAGGCCCCTGCCTCACAGGGAACACCACAATTTACCCATTTAGGCAGCCGGGTGTTCTGACTGCAGGTGACTAGTGGTGAAAGGGATTTTTGTGAGGGGCCCATATTCCTACGTCAGCACTTATACCCTACTTCAGGAAACACACCATACCGTTTCTGGTTAACCTTAAAACAATCACATTAAAATAAAGAGGATTGTCAGTAGAGCAATTTTATAAATAGCTAAAATTAAACAGAGCAAGACTGGCAGTGCTAATGCGTAAGCAAAGAACTGACTCCCTTCATTTCATCAAGAATTCCTGATAGCAGACTGCAGTATGTTTATTATACATTAATTCAACACAGCATTCAAAATGAATTTATGCCCTGACTGAAGGGTGCGATATTGAAACTAAATATTATTTATTATCTTAATATTAGTAACCATACGAAAAAAATTGTGTTAACAATTCAGAGTGCTTAAAAAGCTAAGGATATCATAGCTCTCCTTACCAACCAACTGCTCTTGCCTTAATTTATGCAAGTGTAGCCTATAGCTAAAAGCTTTGTATATTTGTTCCCCCATGGTATTAGTGCTCAAAAATAGGACACTCTTTCAAGGGCACCTTATAAACACAGAACCATAATTTATTTGGCAAATTAAAGCTCATATAAAATGTGCACACTGAGGTACAGATTAACATATTCAATTTCAATATTACCTGCAAACCTATTTTTTCCTATACACTATTCTAATTAACCATATAAAATCAAGTATGTGTATTATAAGCAATTATTTTAGTGAAAATAGAAACTGGATCTGAATTAAATATACTGTAAAAAGATAGTGCTTTTATGGAAATTAATATATCCATTTGTATCTAGAAAAATGTGTTCTAGTTAAAAGGTATGAGAATGTGAACATTCAAAAACCTGATTATGGTAAAAGTTGAGAGGTTTTTTATGATTTAATAACAGAAGAATATGCAACCTTGGTAACATACCAATATTTATATTTTGATGATACTTCCAAGTTTCCAAATCCCTAGTAACCATTAGATTCACTTTATGCAGTAAAATTTTTCCTATTAGGAATATTCACTCCCCCTACAGTTGAACATGCAAATAGTTTGTGAATATTTTATTTAGCAAATGATTCTTTTCCTATTAAGCCTGTAGTAGGAATTATTACGGAGTAAGTACCAAGCTTATGTTACATTAAAATAGTTGCAAGTAGATGTTAATGAAAGATTATGCCTGTAAATAAATTGAAGCTGTAACTTTAGTGGCAGGATTGTTAAACTTCTAAAAAAGTTGCCATAAACATATATAAGGGGTTCACTGCTTAAGGACAGAATTAAATTGAAACCACTTGATCTAGTATAGGGCATGTGACTGGGGTTGATCTAATGGCTCTGACTATCAGCTTCTTCTTCTCAGGTCTTACCTGAAATGTAACCTCTAAAAGAAACCTTCTCTGACCCCCGATCTCAGTCGGTCCCTTAGCCCCAGCCTGACCCATTACTTCTATCTCTCTCACTTGTGTGTTACTTTCATAGGACAGATCAGATTTGTTCATTTCCTTGTTTCTTACTTGTTTTCAACACTGGAGTAAGCTTCCTAAGGGCAGGCACGAGTCAAGCATTTAATGCTGTTACTGGCACAAAGGAGGAGCTCAGTTACTATTTATTGAGTAAATAAACGAATGAATGAGTTAATGTGATTTTTCTTCAAGACATTTCTATAAGATTACTTAATATTTGGTTGTCAAGGGATCTCAGGTTTCTTAAAAGGGTTTTGAAATATTTTGCAAAACACCACCTACCTGTCAGTTTGTCATACTGTGGTGGCTTGTATGTTGCTATGATGCTGGAAGCTATGCCACCGGTATTTCAAATACCATCAGAGTCACCCATGATGGACAGGTTTCAGAAGAGCTTTCGGAGTAGGAAGAAAAGGCTAGTGATCTACTTCTGAAAATTATCCAATGAAAACCCTATGGATCACAACAAAATTGTCCTAAATAGTGCTGGAAGATGAGCCCCCTAGGTTGGAAGGCATTCAAACAACACAGTGACCACAACACTGGACTTGAGCATACCAACAATTGTGAAAACAGTGCAGGACTGAGCAATGTTTCATTCTGTTATACATGAGTCCACCATGAGTCAGTCAGAGCCCACTTAATGGCAGCTAACAACAGCAACGATCACAAAATCATGGGGCTGTAAGAATCCTGTCCTTCCCCTTTCAGGTACCTTCCTGAAGGAGATGAGAAACTCTCAAAGATTTAAATGCACATTGTGTGAGGAGAGCCCACAGACGTCGCTGAATGATACATTGCTGTTTTTGTAGCCACCCTTCATGGCCCCGGATCACTCTTCTGCAAAATCCTGCAAATCTCAACATGAACCCACATGCCTTCAGGTGTCACTTCTCTCATCTGTGCTTCTTGCCCTGCTTCCTGGAATAGTTTCCTAGTTTGACACAATTACAACTAGTAAGTCCAACCAGCAAAACGCACTAAGACTCACTATAGTTACTTATTTAGACATTGTCCACCTTTGGTCTGTCCAGCTTCTAAAGATTTCCAGAAAAGGCAAGCCCACAGAATCCATTGTACCACATTATAATGTCAAAATTTTTTTCCTTCTACCTCTCCTAAATCCTCAGTAAAAGTTTTTTCCTCTTATTGGCTTCTCAGAGTAGATAGAAAACAGCTTGTCACCACTCATTAACCATGACTTGTTCTAACATTACAACACAGGATAAACAGGACCGGCCACCTGGACTTTTTCATATCACTCATTATTTTACCTGCCTGCTTCTATTCTTTCCAGTTTAAAAAGGCTTTTGCAACTCTCAATATGAGGGTTATACTACCAGGCACACCATACCTGGTTTACATTATTCCTCTATAGCATTTTATGTTTCTTTTTTTTTTTTAAATGACTGTAATATTAAATATTATTCACAATCCTACCTTGTTTTGATTTAAATTATTATACCTCAAAAGCCTGTTTTGCAACTTTGTCAGTCATCCTCCTTTCTCCCATGTCTTTAATATGTATTTTAAGCAGAAGCTTCCATTACGCAATCTTTGAAACACTTCATTATTAACTTCTTTCCAGCTAAAGGATTTTAATTCATTGTTTTATAGTCTTTTTCTTCTTAGCATTTTGAATGGCTTCTCATTGCTCATAAGTTCTAAATCTTTATATGACCTATAGCACTTTGCTGGATCTGGCCTTACCTTCCCCTTCAACCTTCATCAAACACACCAGGTCCCATCCTGCCTCAGGTCACTTGCTCGTGCTATTAACTCTGCCCTGGCTGTCTCCACCCCACCACTCCTCCCATTTAAAGGCTAATTCCTTTCCATGTATCACTCAGGTCTCCTTGAAAATGCCACTTCCTGCGGCAGGCTCACCCTGACTGTGTTAAATTCAGAGCCCCGTGAGGTTTACTTCTGTAGACATTTATCACAGTTGCAGTTACATATTTATTTTTGTAACAATGTGTTTGATGCTTGTTTGTCCACCCAATTGCCAGTTGCCTGAAGAGAGGCTGGGCTCTCAGTCCTCTTGTCTGTGTCCGTGCTCACTCCCTTGGCAGGGCTTTAAATATCATCTTCATCCTGACAATTCTCAAATGCATATCTCCACTCCAGACTACTCTCCCAAACTCCAGTCATACGTCTAACTGCCTACTCCACAGCTTCATCTGGATATCCTAATAGACATATCACACCTAACACATCCACCTCTGAATCCTAACCTTTCCCTAAATCTGCTGTACCTGCAGCTGTTCCCCATTTCAGCTGAGGACAACTCCATTCTCTTGGGTGCTCGGGCCAAAACACCATGGACTCCTTCTTCAAACTTCTTTCCCTCTTACCTTAATCCAATCTCTCATGAAATCCTATTGGCTTTACCTTCAAAACATGTTCAGCATTTGGCCATTTCTCACTATTTGTACTACTCCTTCCTTGGTTCAGCCAACATCACCCCTCACCTGAATTACTGCCTTGGCCTCCTAACGGGCTCCCTGCTACCCTTGCCCTTTACACTCTGTATCACCACAGAAGCCAGAGTGGTACCTTTAAAAGCTAAGTGAGATCATATCACTCCTCTGCCCAAAACCTTGCAATAACTCCCCATTTCCCTTAGGTGAAGAGCCTAAGACCTTACAATGGCCTGTGTTATTTCTCTGACTTCACCTCTGTCTCTTCTTCACTCTGCTCCAACCGCACTGGCCACCTTGTTTTTCCTTGAATTGCCAGCCACACTCCTGCCTTAGATTCTTTGTACTGGCTGTTCTGTCATCTTAGAATTCTCTTCCCCCAAATACCCCCATGGCTAATTTCTCACCTCCTTCAATTCTTTGCTCAAAAGTCACTTTCTCAATGAGACTTACACAGAATGCCCTATTTAAAATTGCATCCAACAACACTCCTCATTTCCTATCCCTCTTCTTCTCTACTTTTTCTATAGTAATTATTATCTTCTAACCTTCTATATAATCTAGTTATTTCTTGTATCTATTACTTATTGTCTGTACTCCTCACTAGAATGTCAGCTATATAAGTTCATGGACTTTTTTCACTGATACATTCCAAGTATCTGAAATATAGTGGGCTCTCAACTATTTGGGGAATGAATGTAAAGGAGTTTCTTATACAAATTGCAATTTACAAGGTTGTTTTAAGGATAAATAAAATAGTATATGTGAAAGTGCTTTGTAGGCTGATGTGCACTTTGAGAAATACCTCCAAACTTTGTTCTTTGTACAAAAGTCACCACTGTTATCAGTTGGTGTGGATGACCCTTGAGTATCAAACCTAGAAAAATCTCTTCTGCCCTCTTCAGAGGATGGAGTGTCCTATGAAAAGAAAAATAAATATAATTTCCTTAAAGTTGAGGTAAACGTTGGGAAGATAAAAGTCTTTTTTTTAAAAGAGATAGTCTATTTGGTTGTCTTTCTCCATGTGTTCTAAAGGATTCTGGTGGGATTTATAGTTATTTGTGAAAAAAAAAATGCTGAAAGTTCTAGACTCAAAAACATCACAAACCAGGGTTTTTTCTCAATCTTCTAGAGGTTGATTCTTATGTCTACTTGTAATTTCTGTCTTCAAAGTTGATGTAAATTATAATTTATTGCTACTTATTTTCTAAAATTTGACTATTTTTAGACTCCCTAACTCACTGAATATTTCATCTTTATAATCCACATATAATAACTATACTGCACTAATGTCAACATTGCCTTGAATGAAAAACATTAATTGGTTCCTTTGAAATGGCTTTTCCCTACTGAATGCTGCTTTTTGCCTTAAAAGTAGATTGTGCCACTTTCTAGTTTAAAGACCTTGTCTTGTTATTTATTTTTGTATCTTTGCCAATTTTTATATAATTTTGCAGTCACCATCAAAATTTTTAAATTAATTATGATTTCTAAATAAGTTAAAATAGGCCCATAATAAGTTCATTGTAGTTTAACCCAATAAATCTTGCAGCTAAAATTGAAAGATTGAGTCAATGAAGTCATGCTGGGGTATCATTGCCAATTTAGCTATCAAACATAATCCATTATGATATAGTTTATTATAAAGTAAATTTAACACATTAATTATTAATCCACAGTGCAAAGCTTTTACCAAAAGCCTGTCCTTGATTGCCTTGTTTTCCCATGTTTACACCATTAGATTCCACAATTTTGTAATCTAAGGTTAGTATGTTGATGCCTTGATCAAATTCCCAAAGTTCTGGAAGGTCTCTTTTTATTGCCAGTAAATCCAGATGGAAGTAGCTTTTAGTGTACTTATTAAGTGTAAGTTTATTAATGTTATCTATTAAGCACACACTGCACATTACCCATATAAGAACTTTCAGAATCATACTTAATAAATGCACCACACAAGTCCAAAAGGTTTCAGAACAAAATGAAGCCTTAATATATAAATTAAAACACTGTGCTGGCACTCAGAAAGCATCCTGGAAACAGAGTGTCTGACTCATTAATTCCCTATTGGAGCAAAGCTTCTCATCAATAGTTATTTTAAACTACATGCCCAAGTTCCCAAAAAGGACTTTAACTTAAAACTCCAGAAGAAGGAGAGAAATAAAGCCAATCAGAAAATATTAGCTCCTCACATACGGTTGGGGGGTGGAAAGGAGGGACGGGGCCCTGCATTAGAGGACAAATGTAAGGCAGTCTGCGGGAATCATTTGCTGTAAGAGTAGAACATTTCTACATAAATAAAATTAATAGTGTCAACTCCTACAGAGTTGCCCAGAAATCAACTCTCATAGCGGCAGGCATATATTCTCTGACTGTTGGTCCTTTCATGAAAGACCCAGAAAAAGTCACCGTGTTCACGTTTCCCAAACTTAACCCATATGCTAAGAACAAAAATGAAATCATCAGCAGATGGGGTGCTTGTAATTTTTTTATGTCCCCAACTTCTCCAATATTATTTGCTTGAATAATCTGCTTTTTTAAAAAATCAAGTTGTTTATTTAAAAAGCTAAAAAAGAAAATGGCCATTCTTCTCATGAAAAGACTTCACCAAAACAGTTAAAAGACAACCTACAGACTGGGAAAAACTTTTTGGCTACGACAAATCTGATCAGCGTCTAATCTCTAAAATCTACAAGATATTGCAAAACCTCAACAATAAAAAGACAAATAACCCAGTTAAAAAAAATGAGCAAAGGATATGAAAAGGCACTTCACCAAAGAAGATATTCAGGCAGCTAACAGACACATGAAGAAATGCTCGTGATCATTAGCCATTAGAGAAATGCAGATCGAAACTACCATGAGATATCATCTCACCCCAACAAGGCTAGCATTAATCCAAAAAACACAAAATAATAAATGCTGGAGAAGTTGTGGAGAGACCGGAACACTTATACACTGTTGGTGGGAATGTAAAATGGTACAACCACTTTGGAAATC